>NW_016157289.1:301954-352628 GCF_001687245.7 Rhagoletis zephyria
TCAACATCTGCTGGAAGTGCTGGTTTAAGTATACTGCTTTGCTTTTTCCTTGGCTAAATAGATACTTTTAAATTATAATTCACATGATTATATATCCACTGAGAAACGCCGGTTGGCATCAAATTTTATATTTTAAAATAACTATGCGCACACCGAAACAACTCGCGGCGATGGCAAAACTGAAACTGAGACAAACAAGTCTGGGCATGTCATAACAAACACTTTTCTTTCTCTGCCTAGCTCAGTGATCGACATGCCATAGCTTACTGAGCGCTCTGTTACCACACGCGTGTTTTACCTATATACGAACAGCGGTAGCGGAGCAATGATTTCCACGCACACATACTACGTTTATACGCATGCATAAGTCGCTTTAATGAATTTCGCCGCGATTCAAAAGATATGTATAAACTGAATTTCAATTCGCTTTGAAAGAGCGAAGTGTTTTGGCTCACACTCCATTTCAAATCGGTAGTTTATTTCTCCAGACAGTTAGAAAGAGTGTATAAACACCGCTCTCACTCAAAGCGAATTGGAGATCAGCTGTTCCGCTCAAATTCCAAATAATCGCATCAGTATTTAAAAGCTGATTAATAATAATCGTTCTTTTTCTTTGCCACGATTTTATAATGCCGAATAAAACAAGATTTTTATCACTTTCCATTATGTTAACTTATAAAATGTCAAATGAAAACAGCTTATTTTGTTTGCTTTTGAAGACGGTTACTTTGATGCCGATATAAAGCCGTATAAACACTAGAGCGAAATGTGTACGGTGTCAATGCGCTTTCAATTAAGTCGATTATTCTGTGCGTATAAACATAGTAATACTAGCCCATTCAAACGATTCAATAAGTGGGACTGTGTGCATCATGAACCAAAAAGACAAGATCACGCGGGCAGGAGACTAGCCCGTTAGAATCGCATTAAGGAAAAAAGTTGAACGATTTTGACATTAGCCGTTTATTTACATTTCTTCGTTGTTTACAATTTGGTGGTGGCTTTTTACTGCAATTTTCTTCATTTTCGCTTGTGACAACGTGTGTACACATAAGATAAAGAATAATTTAACACAACGGCATGATTTTTAGAAGAATTTGCATAATAAAAATGATTTTTCATGCGTTCAACAATTTCGCGGTTTTCTCCGTTCTCTTCGTTGTTTACTTCTTACAGCAAAGATGGCGTCGAGATTTCGGCAGCTAGAAAATAACTTTTTTCGTTCTTTCCGTCCCGCGTGATCTTGTGTCTTTCGTTCATGTGTGTGCATTGCTCAGCTGGATCTCTTCGTATATGAAACACACATGTGCTCAGAGAGGGCTCAGCATTCTTTAGGGGTGGCTCATAAGCAGTGTTGCCAGGTTTTCAGCATGAGAAAACGTCCCTCTTGGTCTGAAAAAACGTCATTTCCTACCCAACACGTCTTTTGCATGTATGCACATAGAGTTGTTCTTATTAAGCTTTTATTGTATACAAAGGTACATATGTACGTAAGGTATATTAAAATGGAATTTCGACAGAGCACATTTAAAATTCATTAGTGGTATTCACCAAAGTGAGAAAGTGGCCTGGCACTCTGGCAAAACAGCAGATAAGCTCAAGCAACGACTGTTGGCAACAATTTGGTGAATATCACTATTATATATAAACTGGTTTGAGATCATTTTATACATACACTTGTGATCAGCTGATTAAATAATCAACATTTTGCTCAAGTTNAGGAAACTGCTACAAAAAAAAAGCTTGTAAAGATTTATTAAGAAAATAATTCAAAATCAGTTCTACTTACAAGATTTAGTAACAAATTTGCCGAAAGTGTGAGCGTAAGTACTTACTCTACAAGCAAATAGTACGCTATACATTGAATTTATTGTGCATAGAGAAAAATTACTGGAAAGTTAAAAAACGTCATTTCTTACACAAAAAACGTCTAAACGTCAACAGGATACAAAAAGCGTCCAAATGACGTTAAAAACGTCAACCTAGCAACGCTGCTCATAAGCATGAATATTGTTACGATTATCCTCGAAGCCTTGAGGGATTTCCCAAATATATTCGGGCTCGTATCGCTGGATTGTTAAATAAATGCTCACGATGACCAAATTGTAGTACAATTAACTTTATTGTACAACAAACAATTTACAATACTCGCTAATACAGTAAAAACACTCTACAATACTTGTTAAAGCAATAACAACGCTTAACTAAACTTGTTAACACAATTAAACTTATAGCTTGCTTATTCGCAACTCACTTCTCTGCTCACTTTACTTTTAGCTTGCTGTCTTGTAACTAACTCACTTCGCTGTGGCGGCGCCCTTATATACCTGCGCTCGTACTTATGGCAACTGTAGAACGTTCTGAAGTTTATCGCTCATTCTACACTGCTAACAAGCAGTGTTCATCCAACTTGACGTTTCTCTTTGTGGAACATTCTACGCCATTCCTCAAACATTCTGCCTATTTCTCGTTGTTCGCTTCACGTTGCCGTAGTATTCGCCACAATATGTTCCGCTCTCAAACCAAATCGTGGTTGCCTCAACTAAGATTTGGTAACTATGACTAAACCATGTGTTGAAAGAAAGCTTATCTGTATTAGCAGAGCTTAATGACATCCTTTTATGAACCATACGTTAAGTTGAATGGAATTTGTAGAAATATGCTTCAAAAAAATATTTATTAATATTTACCAAACCCTTCAACTAAATTAACGATTTGGTACAACCTAGATGAATATTAGAAGCTTTAATATATTTAGTTATAATTACCTATCCATGGTAATAGTTCCCAATCCTTGGAAACTCTTATTACCAAAAAATGTTATCAGCTCTTGTCACCACGATTCTAGGTACGTTGGTAATCCAGTTAAAATATTCAGCTATTCAGCTATGAAAAAGTGTGCAAATTCTGGCATTGCATATTTCACGGGGCAATACTTTGTTACCAGCTTATGAGATGGTAACAAAAATTACCGGTTATAAGAGTACACAGAATGCGGAAAGGGTTTAAAAATTGTCAGGAACTTTATTTACCGGTTACAAGCTTTTTATTACCAGCGCAGAATATACCTGTTACTTATATGCGAAAGGTAGCTCGCACGAAAAAACAATAGATGGCACTCCAATCCCCAGCAAAAAAAGCGTGACCGAAACTCCAACACAAACGCAAACTTTATGGTGTTACTAAGACACCTCTAATAATTTTTGATTGGAGCGATATTTCGTGCGAGCTATCTTTCGCATATGAGTAACAGGTCTATTCTGCGCTGGTAATAAAAAGCTTGTAACCGGTAAATAAAGTTCCTGACAATTTTTAAACCCTTTTCGCATTCTGTGTACTCTTATAACCGGTAATTTTTGTTACCATCTCATAAGCTGGTAACAAAGTATTGCCCCGTGAAATATGCATTGCCAGAATTTGCACACTTTTTCATAGCTGAATAGCTGAATATTTTAACTGGATTACCAACGTACCTAGAATTGCGGGGACAAGAGATGATAACATTTTTTGGTAATAAGAGTTTCCGGTTACAATTTTTTCGGTAACGTGCAGAATAGACCTGTAAGTGTCAAGCTAATATTTTCACATATGAGCAAGCAGGCAAACTATTTGGTTTAAAAATCACACGTACACAAAACTTCTGGGAGCATTTTTGATTCACTATTTAGAATGTGATCCCACCAAACAATTTTTGTTGCCGACAATAAGAAAACGTGTCGCCCTCGGAAACAAATTTATTGCCGGTAATATTGCCATCGTATCAATTTCTTTTCACCAGTCGCTCTAAAACAATGCTGGGCACACCAACACAGTCTCATTTTGTCGTGGAAATAGTGCGTCGCGCTCAGTTATGGTTGCCACGTTTTTATAAATGTACTAAAACTGGTATTTTTCGTACATGTGTCTTTTTCCCTCTTTTTATACCCGAGCGCACTTGTGCACAAGGGTATTATAACTTTGTTCACATAACGGTTGTTTGTAACAGGCAAAACGAATCGAGATAGATATAGACAAATGTATACATAAATGATCAGAATGAAAAGAGAAATCGATTAAGCGGTGACTGTCTGTCCGTCCGTCCGTCCGTCCGTCTGTGCACACGATAACTCGAGTAAAAATTAAGATATCTTAACGAAACTTGGTACGTGTACTTCTTTCGGGCGTAGGACGGATGGTATTGAAAATGGGCAAAATCGGACAATAACCACGCCTACCTCCCATATAACGGTAATTTTCAGAAATACGAAAACTGCGATATTTTAGTAACTACTGAAGATTATTCACTCAAAATTGATGTTTGCAATAAATTTTAGACCCAAAATAAGAATATTATAAATTTTTGAAAAATGGGCGTAGCCACGCCCACTTATGGTTACATGTGTATATCTTGGCAACCGCTGCACCGATTTCTTCCAAACTTGGCACAGTTATTGGCCTTGGTACAGGATACCAAATGGCCGAAAATTTTAAAAATCGGACAATAACCACGCCCACATCCCATATAACGGTAATTTGGAGAAATACGAAATCTTCGATAAATCAGTAAATATTAAAGCTAATTTATTCAAAATTGATGCTTGCAACAATTCTTTACCAGGAAATACGCTTATCATAACATTTTGGAAAATGGGCGTGGCACCGCCCACTTATGATCACATATATGTAATGATAACGTTCAAAATTATTGAAATCGGACTAAAATTACGGCTTTTCATATAACGGTAAATTTTAGAAATGCTTGAAACGTCAATATTTCGAAATTTAAGGACGCTAATTATTCAAAATTGATACACCCCGGCTTACCATGTAGCGGTAGCTTTCGGAAAGGTGAAAAGCCATATATGTAATACTTGCGCCGGGTATTTAATGTTCGGCCCCGCCCGAACTTAGACTTTCTTACTTGTTTACTTATACGTCTAGCGAAATAATGAATCGTGGAAGTTTTTAGTAACTAATACTATTAGTTTATAGAAACTTTTCCACAAGAAAAATGTAATACTTGTAAAAAATTTAAATAGGTTTAACTCATTTGTTAAATACCTGCACACAATTTTATCGGATTCAAATCTTTGAAATGGTGGCCGGCCAGATGATTTCGTTGTTTAGATTTTATTATTTTCATATAAATAGGAATTTAGTGCTAAAAATAGAATATAACTTGTAAATATTATTCATTAATATAATATTAATATTAATATGGCATGCTATTTGTGCACTTTTTTTATAAAAATCATGGAACTTATTACAAAATTATTGAACGTTGGTCAGCAAGCAGCTCATTTTATATTTTTTTGAATAGTCACGGCATGCAAAATACAGTTTGCTTGTATTAAAAATACGTAGGCATAACTATATAATGGATATTGCGGCTTGTTGAAAGTTCTTTGAACAATAAACTCTAGTTCTTATATAGGGTCGCACTATTTTGTGTTTGAATCATCGCAAATGCATGCAAACACCAATATAAGAAAAACACACCACTTTTTTCTTTGGGGATTTTTTGTAAATTTTGTACTCAAACTGTGGCAAGCGCGTGCTAAAATTACGAAGAAAAACAATCCACAGCCGAGCATGATGTTACCTTGGTGAAATCTGCAAGCAGACTGAATTAGGGATGCAGTGTATCGAATTAAAGCGATGTTTTGGACGTTTCGATATACATCGATATATCGATGTATTTTTTTCGATGCATCGACTTTTGTGTGCAATGTACACTGTACCTAGGCGAATTTATACAAGGTGGTGTTAACAGCTCAAAAACAAAAATTACAATTACAAATTATACTCCAAATAAGTGACCGAAATATAGTGTCATTGCTAGCTGGCACACTTTATATTATTTTATTATGCTTATAAATATTTAACAATTGTCGCCACTTCTATGCCTTCCGAAAATTTCGAAGCCTTCTCAAAAGGACAGAAAAAAACTGGGATTTGTAACTGTTTAAATCAATTAATACAAATCACTGTGAGTTATTACTTAAACACTGATCGAAGTTACGATTGTTTCATTTTCTTGTTTTATATTTTTATTTGAAAGAATATGTTGATATTTTCATTCGATGCATCGAAAATATCGATGTTGTTATACGATACATCGATATGTATCGATGCTATATTTCGATGCATAAAATCGAAGAAAACATCGATGTATTTTTTTGACTTGCATCCCTATACTGAATCGAAATTCGCTGCTTTGCTTCTGTGTACGTATACGAACTGCGACGCTGACGTTGCTCGCGAGCAAAAATTGCCCAGCTCTGCTCTAAAACGTCCGCCGAAGGCAACTCACCTGGGCGAGTCGTTTTCTTATTACCTGAATGAGTCGTTTTCTTGTCGCTTGAGGCGATATTTCGAATAATTTTATTCTTTTTAATACTTCTATTATTTTTTGTATACAAAATTGTAACTTAGACGTATGGGGCTCAGTGTTGCCGCGGCTCATTTTTAGTGGTAGCCAAATTCCTTTAAAAAAAGGGCTAAAAAGGAGCTAAAACAAGTCGTTGTGGCTAAAAATGGTAGCTAAAAAGTTTTACTTACATATACATATATAAGTATACTTACAAACATTTTCAATAAGTAATGGTATAGAAAAATAATTAACTCTGGAAAAAAGCTAATATTTTATCCAACCAAAAAACCTTTTTGTATAAAAGGGGAAATATACGACACCAGCTTGCTGGCTCCATCAAGTGATTGTACCATCAGGCTCCAAGCATATAACTTACCAGCATGCTGGTACAATATTTATTTCTTTACAAATGAGGTCGAGGAAAGATCGAAATGATTAGAGCCGAAATTTCACAATTTTTTTACCATTTTCTTAAACATTATTTGTTTGTAATTCACAACTGCAATATCGTGAACTTAATCTTCCACAAACACGGCTTTGACTCATATAGTGCAAGAAAAGTTGAGCTAACTTCGCCACTCTCGACACCAGCATGCTGGTACAATCAAAGAATTTTCAGATAGTTTTTGAAGTCGCACCAGTGCTGGTACAATCACACCACAAGAACATAATCGCCCTGATGGGCCAATTAACAAATTAAGCATATTAAGGGCCGTAAACTTATCTATTTTAAACTATAGTTAAATCGTTAATAGATAAGTTAACAGCCCAACACTTTTACAGTATGTACATATGTATAAAAACGTAAGGAATATACAATACATCTATGTATATATATCAGTCCTTAGTGTAAATATTCATCTCTTACATAAATAAAAAAAAAGAGATCAAATTAAGCTTATACAACTTTTTCATGCCAAGTATGAATAAATTCTCCAAAGGGCTAAAAAAAGGGCTAGGGGCAATTTTAAATTTATGTGGCCAAAAAAAGTATGTGGTAGCTAAATCTAGCCACCAAAGAGCTAAAACGGCAACACTGATGGGGCTTCCTATTTTTTCAATCCTGTCTTTGGGTGTAAATTAGACGCTTTTAGATAATAAATACTCTTGACGCGAAATGTATAAGTTTGGGAATTTTTGATAACTTATTAATTCCGAAATTGACATGAAAGAAATTATGTTGCCGATTTATCACCACGGTAATAAACCAGTGAGTCGCCAATTTGTTGCCATTGACGATTGTTGCCTATTTCTCACGTTTTGCATGGTGGGATAGCAAAACGTGCCGAACTTAGCGGGCACGCGTGACGGTCACGTCACTACCCAGTAGAAATCGGTTGTATGCATTCTTGAAGGATGCTTGCTATATGAGTGAACTAGTGTGAACAATTCATGCGTAGTCATGAATTTCCACGAATAAATTCAAATTCTAGCGAATTGAAAGCGAATATACGTTGTCGTTGTTTTAAGTACATTTCTTGATAAATTTGAAATGGAATTTTTGTGATATTTTCAGTCTTGTACAAATATTTTAGTGAACGGACGTGCCGTGCGATACTATTTTCAGCACAAACGGGCTTTTACAAGATATACATTTGCATATGTAAGTGCTACTTGTTTGTATGTCCCGTATATTAAAATGTATCACAAAAGTAGAATTTACATATGGGGATCTTGTAAGAATGCTTTAATACTGTTCCATTAATGCATTTTTGTATGTCTGAAACATTAATACAGCCATATGCATACAGCAGTAGTACAAGTGTATGATTAAGGTACGCATACGCTCTGAGAAACCACGCGTGTTAAATGGAAATGAAGGTTAATTTATACTGGCATGTATACACAGCAGCAAGCTCATGCCACCAACAGCGATGTTGTATGCTTAAGATATCTACTGGGTATGAAAGTGATTGTGACTGTTCTTGCTGGGTCAGTAATTTGTATAGGTGTGTTAGTAACACCATAAAATTTGCATTTCCCTGTGGGGAAAATCTCTAGTTCTGAACTGGTGCGTCTCTTTGCATGCAAGCAACTGGCGAATTTAACATTGCGATGTCCTAGGAAGTGTCAATTGCCCCCCGCTACATCCCTTTTTCGATAGTTCCGAACTAGTCCTAAATTCTATAGTTCCGAACCAGTTCTAAAATCGACAGACGAAAGAAAAAAGTATCATGATTTTTCAATCTTTTCGGTTCTTCCGTGTGCGATTTTACATTATTTTCAAAGAAACGTTTTTTCAATTTGAAATTAAATTTGTTTGAATGATTGTAAGAAATGTACGTTTACATACCTTTAGCTGTAGCTGAGTTTGCAGAGGTGCTCGCTGTTATTTCTTAGATTCCAGACGGTCCCAAGATGTTGAAATGCCCTGTAGGGAAAACACGAACTAGTGAAACAAATTTTTAGTTCAGTACTAGTTCTTTTTCGCCAAAAACGAACCAGTCCGATTATGAGTAAAATAATTTAAATCAGCATTTAATCATTAGGTTATGAATTTATATTGATTTTTATTTTTTCGCTCAAACGGAAATAATTATTATTTCAATTTTATTTTTGGGATTACAAATAATGACTGTTTTATGATTTTATTTTTTCGCGCAAAGATTATCATTAATTTTGAGTTTTATTTTTCCACTAAAAATAATTATAATTTATAAAATTGAAAAGGCCATACAGACGCAACCTACTGAAATTTTGACCTGAAAAGTTTGGGTCTTATTCCCTTTATAAGGGTGCGGCTACCTCGCAAAAAGATACGTTTGTAATCACGCTGGTATAGTTTTTAAGAATCATTATACTTAGTGATTCCATAAACAAAGGCCAAAATCCTGACGGACAATTGAGAAAGGCAATGCAGTTGCAGAAAAAGAGGCATTTAAAGAAAAAGTGCCAAAATAATTACCACTTTCTCACTAAATTTATTTAAAAATGCAAGCAACCGGAGCTCCTTTTTTTCATTATATTTACGCTATCTAGAAAAGGGTTGAGTTTGCCGTTTTTTAGCCCATTCAATTTTAGTATAATGAAGTGCAAGTATGAGGAAGCTAGGACTTACCAAACAACAAAAAATAAAAAATTGCTAAATATCAATGGTAAGTGCTAGCTACCTCAAACTTGCACTTTGTTATACTAAAATTGAATGGGCCAAAAAGCTGCGTACTTAACTTTTTTCTAAAGAGCGTGAATTGCAATATTTGGATGGAAATTTGCAGTTTTCTTTAATTTTGCATAAGGTTTGGAACTCTGATTTTTGGGGTTTTTGGTGTAGAATTAACCATATTTTTATAAAAAATTAGGAAAAATAAAATATTTAAAAAAATAGTTGCCGGTATTGTAAAATCTTCGCTGTACCTAAACTTTATTGACTGACTGTATATTTTATTTAAGTTAAGTACGACAAAAACTTTCGAAGTACTTCATATACATATAAGCTTAAAAGGAACTGAATTTACTTAAAAATCAATATGCTTAAATTTAAACAAGTAAGATAAAGTGAACTAATATTTTTACTTTTAAGCAGAACGCACTTTTGTTTTTTACATACTACTTAAGTTTAATACTACTACTACTACTAATGTGATGGTGTTGTCCTTCCTTCAACCGATCGTATTTAATATAAAAGGGAAATGTTTCGACAAGTATGATTAGAAATGTAGATCTATGGTGACGAATTTATAACAGGTTGGGAACTATAAAAAATGGATGCAGATCGAACTAGATATCATCTGTCGAATTAGGAACTTGTTTGGAACTAAATAAAAGGGGATGCAGAACGAACTAGATCTCATCTGTCGAATTTGGAACTGGTTCTTAACTATAGAAAAAGCGATGCAAAACGAACTAGATCTTATCTGTCGAATTTAGAACTGGTTCGGGACTAGAGCCAAAGGGATGCAACGGGTTACAATTGACACTTCCTAGGACATCGCAATGTTAAATTCGCCAGTCGCTAGCATGCAAAAGAGAATTAACGCGTACTAGTCATGGTTCCAAACGCACTAGAACCGAACCAGTTCCGCACTAGTTCGTTTCCCTACAGGGTGTTAACACAAATTTTAGTTTCGTATTACCAATCTATGAAAAAGCATCTGCGAAGCACCGAATAGAAGAGTATTTGAACGAAAAAGCCGACAACACATATCTATGTAAAGTAAACAACCCCCCGCTGCATCCCTTATTCGATAGTTCCGAACTAGTTCTAAATTCGCCAGATGAGATCTAGTTCGTTCTGCATCCCTTTTTCTATAGCTCCGAACCATGTATAAAGTCGTCACTTTAGATATAGATTTCTAGTGAAAAAAACTGAAAAAAATTAGTTTTTTAAAAGTACCACTATTCGCCGATTTTGGTCTGGTGGGGATCTAGTTCCTTACGGACCAGTTCCTTTTTGGCGATAAAGACCTACTACGGAACTAGAAATTTGATTCAATAATCCGCGGTTTCCCTGCAGGGTTGTGTTGGATTTCGGTCACGCTGGTTTTGCTGGGGCATAAAAACGATTCTATGAGTGAGACTGTGTGCGTGGAAATCATATATACCGAAACACACGATTGATAGAAATAGAGATTATGCCCATGATTCAATAATACAAGGTTATGTAATTTGTGACAGCTCAAATTTTACACTCCTTTATCTAGATTTGCATTTTGGAAGTAGGAGAAAGGAGAAGAATGTGTTCGCCTGTTGCGAAAACGGTAGTAGAAAGGTTCTAAAAAAAGTACACAAAGTATACAATTAGAAGTAAAATGTGTATTATTAATTCTATGTGAATTTGCAATATATTTGGTGTTTTAATGGAAATACTAAACAATACGTAAAAATATAATTGTCATTTCCTGAAACAAATATATTCTATCGACCGTTCAGCTATGCAAAAACGAAAAATGCAGATCAGTAGAACTTTTTACGCTCATTTCAACCATGCTAAAATTATTCGCGCAAGTAGAAAATAAAGGCGTTGTAGGAGGTTAAATTTAAATATTTTGATTTTTTAAATATTAATATCGTATGAACTATATAACCGATTAAAATACTGATGACGTCACCATATATTATATTTATATACTTTTTTATATTTTCAAACCAAAACCACTAAAATACGAACAAATGTTATTTTTTCATGAAATAACCTTTTTTGAAAAAAACTGCATAATCAATGGCAAAGAAATTTATTCTATTTAGTAAGTACCAGCTCTTATCTTTAATTCGATATGCATATTTTATCATGATCTACTTTTGGGTTTCAAGGATTTAGTGATAATAAAAAATATAAACAAACAAAGCAAATAAACCTCTTATATTTTTATTTTTTAACTACGCCAAATAAATTTGGTTATTTTATAGCTAAACGGTCGCTATTCTAGACATGTTCCTGAAAATTACGCAAATGAAGGTGATGCCAACGAATATTTAGTATGGAGAATTTTTGGTTTTACTACTCATATAACTAGAAACTGTAGAGTGAGCAACATTGTGCACAATGGCGATTTTATGTGTGGGGGCGAGAAGACTGTTTTATTACAAAATCCTTCTATTATTGGATCATGGATTGCGCCCATCGCGGTACCGCTAATCCGCTCTTTGTGAATTTGACAGAATGAGCTGTGTGCGTGACGTCATATTGGGGCAATTGTTGATTGAGGAAAACCAAATCACGATTTAACTGGGTACGGTTTAGTTATTTGCCCAATGGTTTCGGGCTATTGTGTCCGAATGGGCCACCCGATCAAAAAACATTTACACACACTTGTAGTCAAGGGTTTACACATTATTCCACCTTATTTTGTAATTTTGTGGTCACCAATTTAATAATAAATTTGATCTGAAACGTGAATTTTTTTGTGAGTTCTACGCAAATATGCTGTGGATGGCATAGCCGGAGTTATATACACAATAAATGGTGCATACCTTTGACAATAGAAAGGTGTTCTGCACAAAAATACTGTTTATCGAGTTAAAATTTCCGGTGTCAAAATGCTAATTTTAGACCATTTTCCAATGGTTGCCCAGCGGTATATGGAAGGTTTAGAGGGATGAAGTGCAACTTTTTACAAAGTGCGAACCATGCTCTTTCTAGTGGGTTAGATATCAAGGCTTAGGCCCCCTCCTCCACCGCCTACTAACCCAAAAACAGGAGGCAAATAACTAAACATTTCCAATTTGAATACTTGTGCGTTAATATTTCTGCGTAGTTTTACACAATTATTGAAACATTACAAGTCAAAATGAAGTCTGCAGTGGCAAATTGTAAAAGTGAAAACAAAAGGCAAGCGTGTAATATATGTACCTAGTATTTTTTTTTATGTACATATGAATCTACATACATATTACTTCATGCATTTTTCCAACATCCTGCATTAGTGCTGCAAAAACATCGATGTTTGAAACTATCGATTTTTCGATGTTTTTGCCAATAATACATCGATAGTATCGATACTATCGTGTTTTCTTGGGAACTATAACTTTTTCTTCAGAGTTGAAATCCTGATCAATTAACAAACATGATTTTGTAATAAATTACCTTTATTATTTTAAAATTATCCATTCATTAATTTAATGTTTAGTTTGACTTATATCTAAGGTCACATTGAATATTCCAAGTTATTAATTAAGTAAATCAAAAATCAAAAATAATATAAAAATATTCATAAAGCAACAACACCATTAATATGTGTTATAATTAATGTCTTATTAAATACATTAAATATTTGCTCTTTAATCTAGGGTACACTTCAGGTTTTTAGAGATCGAATGGCACTGACAAAATTATTTGTATGAGTAATAACTTCCCTAAACTTATTGGTACGCTTTTGCGTTAAAACTAAGCTGAACTGTTAAAGATTATGGCGCGTATTTATAGTCCAGCAACTAAGTCGAAACTAACAAAGTTGCAACTTAAATTTAAGTACCAACTTAAAATTTACCTCTATTCATAGTCGCATTTCAGACTTCTACTAAGTAGTTTCGACTTAGTTTACGATATAGCAAAACGAGTGTGAAAATGTATCGATTTTTCTTTACGATATTTTGGAAAAATTACATTTTTATTAAATAATGTCAAGTTTGATCATCCATTTATGTAATTTTAATTTTTATTGCATGATTATGCAAAAGAATAAGGTATCACTTTCTTGTTAATTGTGTGAAATAGCCAGAACAACCGNTGAAACATACAAATAGTAGATATCTAAATGTTATGCACAAATTTACTTTAAAAGAACTAGCGTGAAACTGACTTATTATTTGAGAATTTATCTAAATTATTCCAATTATAAAATTGTGATGTAGCTTTATTCGAATTGTAATACGCATTTAATTTCATCTTCCGATTAAAATGGATCGATCTTTGTAAATTTTAATTGGGGATTATTCAATATTATCAAATTCACCCTCTACCAACTTAATTTTTACATATTTCGTCTGTTTTCCCTTAATTTGATAAAATACTTCTTCCTAGTTACGACTTAGATGCAGCTGCAGCCGAAGCTAAATTTTAAGTTGGTACTTAGCCAAAAAAGTCGAAACTAAGGCGACTAAGAATAGCTTTAGTTTATGACTTAGAATAGTTTCGACTTAGTTGAGTACTAAATATGACTATGAATATGCTCCTATGAGTTTATTACTCTTTAATTTAGCCTGCCCAAAAAGCAATCAGCCCTTGGGGCGAAGTTACGCAGACGATCATATGATCCCTGATCACGGCACTTTTCTCTCATTTTTATAAGCTTTTATTTAACTTGGTCATCCCGCGCAAATCGCGGAAATTTCCAATCGATTTTAAACTGACTTCCCGACAAGTTAGAGACTTGAAATTTTCAGCATAGTTCCAATCACGATGACAATGCCATTTAATGTATAAATGAATTCCCCATATAGTCCAGGGGTCTTGATTCAAAGGCGGTCAAAAAATAGTAAGATTTATGGCTAACAGAGCGTAATTTGCCAAAGAACGTAAAACCACTATAAAATGGTTAAACCTGCCGGCGATAGTGTAGCAAAGCTATTTGTGGCAAATCCTAAATATCAACCTAGTCTTGATATGAACCTCGTTCTAGGAATTAGAAGACTCCAGATGTCGCCCCGCCAGAAGCAGTTAAATATTGCGCCTAAATATATGCCATGCTACAGGGGAAATGGACGACACGCCATTTCTTTAAATAAAATTAACTGCTGTTATATGTACATATGTATGTTTATACAAAACGTAAGCAAACAACATTTTGCTTGCCAAGTCTTCTGTTCTCTTTCATTGCAAGTTGAATTATTTTAATATCAATCGAAAAATTTTTTAAATAAAATAAAATAACACTTTTTAATATACAACGCTTTTATAAATGGACTAAAAAGTATAAAATAAAATAATGTAAAAAAAATATTTTTTAAAAACAAGCTTTTATTTAACATGTACAATCAAAGGAATAAAATAAAGTAGTGTAACAAAAGATTTTTTAGCAAGAAAATTTTGTCAAAACTGCACTAAAATGAATAAAATAAAATAAGTTAAGGTCTCGTTAAAGTTACTAAAAGCCATTTAGTGAAAGGAGTTATTCAAACTCTAATGAAAATTACTAACAATTTGTACTAATTTACTTCGTTTTTAAAAAAGCTTTTCGCGCGAATAGCAAACCGGCATTTAAATATCTGCATACATACATATACATACATACCTAACCAATTATGCATGTACGCTGAATTCGCCGACAAGCTTTTTTAAAAACGAAGTAAATTAGTACAAATTGTTAGTAATTTTCATTAGAGTTTGAATAACTCCTTTCACTAAATGGCTTTTAGTAACTTTAACGAGACCTTAACTTATTTTATTTTATTCATTTAGTGCAGTTTTGACAAAACTTTCTTGCTAAAAAATCTTTTGTTACACTACTTCATGTTATTTCTTTGATTGTACAGGTTAAATAAAAGCTTGTTTTTAAAAAATATATTTTTTACATTATTTTATTTCCGTTCTTGATCTCTTTGACCAACATTCTGTTACGCAGAGAGTCAAATGACCAGCGTATTTCTTTGGCTCAGTTGTATTTCTTTGGCCTTTTTTTTACTACTTTTTACATTTGTGTTATGAAATGACGAAAAGAAAAAGAAACGGTATATGTATGTGTATAAAAAAATACCCCATTTCGCTCCTAAAAGGAACAAATAGCAAATTGTATTCCCAAGCCAACCCTCTTTTGATCAGTGATTCGGTCTCAGCCGGCTGGTCAAATCTGAACCGATTGGTCATGCGGTTCAGTTCTCTCGCTCGCTCTCACTTTTTTCGTTGGAGAGTGAACAGTGTTGCCGCGCATCAGTTTTAGTGGTAGCCAAATTCCATTAAAAAAGGGCAAAAAAGAGCTAAAAAAAGTCGTTGTGGCTAAAAATGCTAGCTAAAATTGTTTACTTACATATACATATATAAGTATACACGTAAACATTTTCAATAAGTAATGGTATATAAAAACAATGAACTTTGGAAAAAAAGCTAATATTTAATCCAACCAAAAACCATTTTGTATAAAAGGGGAAATATACGACACCAGCTTGCTGGTTACATCAAGTGATTGTACCATCAGGCTCGAAGCATATAACTTACCAGCATGCTGGTACAATATTTATTTCTTTACAAATGAGGTCAAGGAAAGATCGAAATGATTAGAGCCGAAATTTCATAATTTTTCTAGCATTTTGTTAAACATTGTTTTTTTTTTGTAATTCACAACTGCAATATCGTGAACGTAATCTTCCACAAACACGGCTTTGACTCATATAGTGCAAGCAATTTCCACCAAAATACTTTTTACTTAGAAAATTGAGCTAATTTCACCACTAACGACACCAGCATGCTGGTACAATCACACCACAAGAACATACACGGTCAATCGACTTCATGGGTCATATCACAAATTTACCGTGAACTTATCTATTTTAAACTATAGTTAAATCGTTAAAAGATAAGTTAACAGCCCCAATACTTTTACAGTATGTATTTATAAAAGCGTAAGGAATATACAATACATATATATATATATATCAGTCTTTCTTAGTTTAAACTACATAAATACAAAAAAAAAAACAAATTAAGCATATACAACTTTTTCATGCCAAGTATGAATAAATTCTAAAAAGGGCTAGGGGCAATTTTAAATTTATGTGGCCAAAAAAAGTATGTGGTAGCTAAATCTAGCCACCAAAGGGCTAAAACGGCAACACTGGCAGTGAAAGCAACAACAATTCGTGTCCAGGGATCATATGATCGTCTGCGTAACATCGCCCCAACGGATAAACTTTCTAATGATGTCATATCTTCTAAAAACATCGTTAGTAAAAAAGACATCGATGTTTTCGAAAAAGTATTAAAAGATCGATACTATCGATAGTGCTCCGATGTTTTTGCAGCTCTATCCTGCATGTGGTGGAAATTGTACTTACCTAAAGGGCTACATGCCCAAAATTATTGCTGCGTGTTCCTTATTAATTTAACGTCGTATATTTATTAATTCCTGTAAAATTGGACCATTTAATATTGATATTAGCACAGTTTTCCGCATTGTTTACATATTTTCTTATGCATTTTGGCATTTCTCTCTCGCAATTGCACCAAGATGACGTCACGCAAAAATTACGCTCAAAAATCCTCTCTCATGGGTGCAATCTTGTATTGTATCATTCTTGGGTGAAACACGCATGTGGTCACAGAGCGCTGAGTAAGCTATGGCATGTCGATCACTGCACTAGGTAGCGCAAGAAAAGTGTGTGCTATGACATTCCCAGACTTGTTTGTCTCAGTTTCAGTTTTGGTATCGCCGCGAGTTGTTTCGGCGCGCGCATAGTTATTTTAAAATATAAAATTTGATGCCAACCGGGGTTTCTTAGTGGATATATAATTCATGTGAATTATAATTTGAAAGTGTCTAATTAGCCAAGGAAAAAGAAAGCAGTATACTTAAACCAGCACTTACAGCAGATATTGACCTGGATTTTCGCACGACTGTTCCTGTTTCATCGTTTCTTTTTGGGAAATTCTTACCACCATATCGTCTTTTAAAGTACAAAACCGCGTATCGTGATTCTGCAAAATCGCGTAACTGACATTGGCTGCCAAAAATTGGATTTGCTCACACAAGCTCTTGGCTCAATCCTGATCCATTCGTCCTGAAATATACTAGCCAGAAATGCAATTGCTTTATAAAAAATATAACCATTTTGAAATTTGCTTGTTTTTACGCTCTAGAAAATAATTTCTACAACTTCACATACGCGGTT
The DNA here is from genome assembly GCF_001687245.7 of Rhagoletis zephyria. NCBI lineage: Eukaryota > Metazoa > Arthropoda > Insecta > Diptera > Tephritidae > Rhagoletis > Rhagoletis zephyria. Next base: position 319,566 of record NW_016157289.1, read on the forward strand.
TGCATTTTGCTGATACGCGGTTTTGCATTTTGTTGATACGCGGTTTTGCACTTTAAACGACGATATACATATGTATTATTTACACTAGTAACTATTTATGTAAATATGTGTATATTTTTTATGCTTAGTATATGCAAATAAAAGAAGAAGGTAAACACAACAACCATCGAGTAAATTGCAAAAGCATTGTTTAAATTTGCTAAACAATAATTTTATTCAAATAGCAATATTGTCCAATCAAGGTAGTCGTTTTGTAATTATTAACAAGTATACATTTTTTCCAACTAGAGGTCTCAAGTCTCTGGAATTTCCAGGGGTCTATTTCATAAAGCGAAAGTGATAATTTTGTAACGACCGGCATTTTCCATGTTGTCAGTGACAATTCGACAATTTGGTGGTTGTTTTGTTTTATAGAAACAATTGTCACCACCTCTTAAATTCCATGAGTAATTCCATTGAAAAAGTGACAAATTGTAATTGTCGGGTTTAAAATTGTCGTTGACAAAATTGTTGCCAGTCATATGAAATTTATACGTAAATCATATGTATTAATTGCATTTGCATTATTTTAGTTTTAACCTTTATGTCAACAGCAACATATATTGGTGTTTTTAAAATGGAAAATTCAGAAAAATTGTTCATTGCTATATTGAATAATTAAAACAAGCAATGTATATGGTTGCAATATGTCCCAACTCTGCATATACAAACAGTTTGAATACCGAATTATAACAGTTTCCAAATATTGTATTGATACGTTTTGATACATTTGAAAAGTAAACATTATTCCGAATAAAATTCTTAAAATAATACAAGAATATAATTCCGAACGAAATTCTTAAAATAATACAAGAATATAATGTTATTACAGTAAGATAATACTTGTAAAATAAAAAAAAATATGATTAAATTGGAAACTACTAACTTTTTAACTACATCTAGATATTGCATTGCGGCACTGTCACGTTATTTCTTGCCTCCTAAATACTGTAACATCCATTATACTCAAAAGACCGCCGTTTATTGCTTCAATGACGTTGCTTGTAGAGAATATTCTGGTTATTCGATTATTAGTAGATCTCACGTATATTTCAGGTTTCGCCAGTTGCTCACTAAGTTGATGAAGGAACATCCTAGTCGGATTTTAGAGACCTTCAGGTAGGGATGCGTATCGCCAATGAAAATTCAGTATATCGGTATCGCGATATTCTAAATTCACAATATCCGATACCGATATATCTACTAAAATAATATCGATATATTGAATATCGGAAATATCGAAAACGAAATGGCTAATAAAGAAATTTTTTTGTGCACCACGTATATTTGTAATTATAAGGCGAATAAGCATAAATTCAAATAACGAAGTTACTTTGGATAAGATGCACTTTAATTGGGGTATTCACAACGGTATCGTAAGTGTCGTATTGAGTATGTCGCAAACTTTAAACGCCTAAAAAATATATTAAGGGGGTTCGTAAAGTACCATCCAAGTCATATTATGAATTGTTGGGGTGTTAAAAAATAGTTGGTTGTCGTTTCAAGTTCTCTAAACATTTATTTAAGCTTTTAAAGTTTACCACATACAAAAATACTACACTTACGACACCATTGTGAATGCCTCAAATGAGTTTGAAAAAATAGTAACCACAGTTCTGCAACTTTGATTTACCCCTCCTCACAAGCATGTCTAGTACTTTTAAAGAGCCTCACCTTTTCATACGTACATATGTATTTCTAAATGTGAAGTACAAATAATACCATTCAATGGGGTTTCCAGATGAGCTCAAAAAACTGAATTTTTAAGTCTTTGTTCGGTATACAAAATTTCATGATGAATTGAATCTGCTACAGCCTAAAATGCCATACAGCAGCTCTGGTTCGTCTTGGTTAGCTAATATTATTTGTATGCAAGAAAAATTTTGCCTTTGCTGTAGATTTTCTTGAAGTAATAAATCTACGAGCGTTTATTTATTGAGAATTGCAAACTGATTTAAGCAATTTTGATATTTTTATGAATTTTTGTTCTTCATGGTTACTATGGCAAAAGCTGTTCCGAGAACGAACACATTTTCCAACTATGTACTCAATTTTATTTTCAGTTCAGAAGCCAAGAGAACGTGTAGAAAATTTTCCGATATTTCAAATATCGGAACAATATATTGCATCGATATCGTATCGCAACACCTGATATCGATATAAATTAACCGATAAGTTGAACAACGATATTGATATATTGAATATCGTATCGGTATCGCGCATCCCTACCTTCAGGGGTGGACAATTCTCAACTTAAATTATGTAAGTAGTAAGGACAGCCACATCCAGAATATTATAAAAAACTCCCAAGGCCGCTTGGTTGAATAGTCTGCAAGGCATTTATCTATGTTATCAACGCCACATTTGCTTTGGTTGTAATCGAATATCAATAGTGGCTTCTTCTTAAAACATTTTACTTCGGTTGTCTAATGCATTCTTGAAATGACCTCAACTGATTTACTTTTCTTCCGCACGTACTGGTCCATATTTGCACACCTGAGTATGTTGTGGAATGGAAATCTGGCAATTTGTGGTGGTGGAGCAGCTCAAATTTTTCATTCTTTGGCAGTATAGTTTCCCAAGTGTCAAGTTCTTCATGATCTTCCGTGTCGTATTCTCATAACTCGATTTCTTCTATATCGGAGTCAAATGGAGTTACATCATCTTCGTTATCGTATCGTCCACAACCTATTCAGATACGAAATGCTCGTCGTCACTATTTTCCTCTCCTAAATCTTCTAACTTCTGGTGAGTGTACCCTTGCTGTTCCTCAGGATCAAGTTCACTAAATTGTCGTGGAATGAGCCACTCACCATTTGCCTTTTTTTACTTTAATAAATTTTATATTTCGTTGCGTAACACTTAGTTATAAATCATTATATCTAGTCAGTCGCCAAAGTTCGAACTACATGGATTCAAGTAAATATTAGAGTACTCTTTTGCCTACAAGTTCTTCATGTTTGTTCAGGTTTTGAACTACCTGTTGTAACAAGAAACCTAACCATAATTATTTGCATCTACCTACAAAAGCTCTGTTTCAATAATCATACAAGTTTTGTACGTAGGCAATCCTTTTTGCATACATTCAAAACCAACGATGATAGAGTGTGTTTAAAGAAATGCATTATTTATACAGTAAAGTAACATATTTCTCAAATCTTTCTTCACACATTTAAAATAAACATAAATACTTCTTCAGAAAATAACAATAAAAACGTATCCAGATTAAAAGAAATGTGTTAAATATTCACATTTTCGACACAACACAATGCCGTTTCCCATACAAAAATTTTCTGCTGTTGACATAAAGGTTAAGAAATATAAAAATTATTGAAAAGTAATGAAATGCGCGCAATTACCATATATATAAATTTACAAAACTCTCCTATTAAAGATTTCCGACGGAGCTATTTGGTTTTGTCGCGACAATTTTGTCAGAGTGACAGTTGTCAGCACAATTGTCAACAATATTCTATATTATCAATGTCGTTTTCCAAAAATTTTCACAGCTGCCTACAAACGTATATGAAACAGGAAAAATGTCGCCGAAAATTCTGGCAGTGAAATTTTATAGAAAAATCGACAATTGTCGCACCTGTCACTTTTATGAAATAGGCCCCAGACTTTCGTGAACTAGATATTTATTTCGCCATATCCAACTATGCCACTTAGTCACTATAACCAAATCTTGGTAATTATAACTAAACCTTTTTCTGGGTGCAGGTGACGTAACAGTATTGACCTCAAAACTCACTTCATCAGTTCAATAAATACGCAGCTCTTGGGATATATAAGGAGAGCAGATTTTTTCGATAATATAAAGCAGTTTTAAAAAGTATTTCCAAAAATTTTAATGTAACAGTCCGCTGTTGAAACATTTATAACTCCTAAACAACAGGCGGTACAATATATTTTAGGTATATGTATATTAAATATTGCCACATATTTACTTATGCTTTCAGATGGAAGAAGAAAAACTATCCGAAAGTTGTATTCTAGCGAGTTGGAGCGATATTTGAAAAGCACTATGAGCCAAAAAGTATTGTAACAGTACGCGTTTTGGGCCATATGATCATTTTCTTTAATTTATAGTATCAGAAACTATCATCACGAATCGGAATATACTTATTTATTATAAAAACCTATAACGAATGAGCAATTACACTGTAAAAAAAGCAAAAAGTTATGGTTCTGATATTTCTGGTCCCTTAAGAAGCCCAGGCCCGGGGATTGACCCCCTTTCCCCCTCTCTCTCGACGGGCCTGATTAAATCGTACACCAAGTAATACAACCAAAAATATCAAGCCCTTTGGAATAGCTAACAAGATAGAGTAACCAAAAACAAATTCGTTCGCTTGCGTAAGCCACAATGATGGTAAAGGTGTTCTTTTTGCCAAGGTGATCATCGAATTTATAATTGTGCAAACTTTAAAGCTCTGAGTATGCAATATAGAATAAGTACGGCAAATAAATTAAGATTGTGTCTCAATTGTTTACGGTTTGGTCATAAGGTGCACAGTTTCCGACTAGGTCCCTGCCGCGATTGTAATACCCTTTTACATATACTAGTTCATACTACGTGTAGTTCAACAAAGGTTGCACGGAAATTTCTATGAGCTCGTTGATGCTCTCTTATTATTATTTCTTCTTGCACGGTTTCGTTTGTGATTAGGATTGTTGATATTGTATCGATATATCGATATTGACGATATTTTTTTGCTTCCGATACGATATTATCGGCGCGATATTTTTTTGGACGATATCAGATATCGATATTTTACGCACAATTATCGCCTGGTTGCCAGAAAAAAATAGATGCTTTAGCTTACACCATAACCATTGTTTTTATATTATATGGTTAATTATACCCGAGCGCACTTGTGTACAGGGTATTATAACTTTGATCGCATAACGGTTGTTTGTAACAGCCTAAAGAAATCGAGATATACTATAGACAAATGTATACATAAATGATCAGAATGAAAAGAGAAGTCCATTAAGCCATGTCTGTCTGTCCGTCCGTCCGTTCGCCTACCCGTGTACATGATAACTCGAGCAAAAATTTAGATATCTCAACGAAATTTGGTATATAGATTTCCCTTTATCCAAGGTAGGTTACTATTGAAAAGGGCGAAATCGAACTGTAACCACGCCCCCTTCTCATATAACGAAAAATGCAAAAACTATGATATTTCAGTAATATTGGATCTACATTGTTTGAAATTAGTATGGGAAGTAGAATTTTGTAACAAAATAATATAATTATAAAATTTTTAGAAAAGGGGCGTGATGATTACTGTATCCTAGTAGCCGCTTCACTAATCCTTACCAAACTCGGCACGAGCCTTGTAGGATGCAGCTAAGAGATTTGCTGAAAATCATTGAAATCGGGAAATAGCCCACCTCCCATATAACGGCAATTTACAGAAACACGAAAACAATATCAATTATTGCAATTACCACTGAGCAAAAAAATAGACTATTATCAATTTTGGGCATGGCGCCGACCACAAATGTGTATTTCGGTTACCGATTTATAAATTTTTACCAAACTTGGTGTATTAAGTAACCTTGGTACAAAAAGCAATTCGTTGGAAATTATTCAAATCGGAATAAAATTGCACTGGTTTCCCGTATAACGGTAATTTCCGGATATACGAAAACTCCTACATTTCAATAACTGAGGTCGTTAATTTACTCCAAGTTAATACTTACAACAATCGCTTAATAATAAATAAGACCGTTATAGAGATTTAGGTAGTTTAAAGAAAATTGGAGCGACAACAGTTGATACCTGCGTCGGTTATATAAAATTCGGTTTCGCCCGAACTTATACTTCTTTACTTCCTTTTTACATCAGTTCAACAAACTTTAATCCATGTACATATGTATGTGAATTAAACTGCGCAATCGCTTGATATATGTATAAATGAATGAAAACATATTCTTATAATTCAAAATATTTGAAAACATCACCTAATTTTTTTACGATTAAAATCCTGATAGTTAAATTTTTTAATTATTGGAAGTCCTGTGGATAAAACCTATCCACCTATTATTATTATTATTAAAGTGAAAATTACAATGATCGGGTCACTATAACCTATAGCTCCCGTACTACTGATTGTTCAGATAAAAGATTTTTCGTTATAACTCCTCCATTTAAGTAGCTAGTAACATGAAATTCTGAACTGTTGCCACTCATTATAAAAAGAATACTTTCAGAGAAAATGGCGAAGATCGGGTCGCTATAGCCTATAGCCTCCATACAACTGATTGTTCAGATATGAGATTTTTTGCCATACCTTCTCCATTTATGCAGCTAGGAACATGAAAATTCTCACCGTTTTCACTCATTGTTAACAGAATATTTACAGTAAAAATAATAAAGATCGGGTCACTATAACATATATCTCAACCATTCAACTGATTGTTCAGTTATGAGAATTTTCGTTATGACTCCTCGATTTATGTAGCTAGGAACATGAAATTTTACAATACTTCCAACGATTATCAACAGAATTCTTACAGTGAAAATAACAAAGATCGGGTGACTTTTACATCTAGCTCCAATACAACTGATTGTTCAGATATGAGATTCTTTGTTATAACTTCTAAACATATGCAGCTAGAAACATGAAATTTCGCACTATTTTCACTCACTATCAACAGATAGTTTACAGTAAACTTAACAAAGATCGGGTCGCTGTAACTTATATATTGCCTCCATATAACTGATTGTTCAGATATGGGGTTTTAATGTAAAACTAATTTATTTGGACAGCTAAAACCGATAATTTCGTAAGCTATTGTATAAATAATAACACAAAGTCTACTAAGAAAATTGTCAAAATCTATGCTGTATAAGCCTTATCTCGTATACCACTGATTGTTCCTATACCAGTTTTTGCGTAATATCTCCTTTATGTAGGAAGCAAAACCCATTAAATTGTGGTACCGGTTTACATACCGATCACACATCAGTGAAAATCACTTTGATTGGTGCTATATAAGGTATATCTTCCATACCTCTGATTGTTTAGATTCGATTTTTTATATGTGACCTGGTCTACGAAAAGGNAAAAATAATAAAGATCGGGTCACTATAACATATATCTCAACCATTCAACTGATTGTTCAGTTATGAGAATTTTCGTTATGACTCCTCGATTTATGTAGCTAGGAACATGAAAATTCTCACCGTTTTCACTCATTGTTAACAGAATATTTACAGTGAAAATAACAAAGATCGGGTCGCTGTAACTTATATATTGCCTCCATATAACTGATTGTTCAGATATGAGATTCTTTGTTATAACTTCTAAACATATGCAGCTAGAAACATGAAATTTCGCACTATTTTCACTCACTATCAACAGATAGTTTACAGTAAACTTAACAAAGATCGGGTCGCTGTAACTTATATATTGCCTCCATATAACTGATTGTTCAGATATGGGGTTTTAATGTAAAACTAATTTATTTGGACAGCTAAAACCGATAATTTCGTAAGCTATNCTCCTCTATCTATGTGTGCTGTGAATATATTAATTTTGTCAAATGCATGAATCTGTTAAAGTAAAGTTTTCAGATGTTCATGAAAGGTATGAAGCCTTCGGCATAGCCGAAGACAGCACTGCTCTTACTTGTTCAGAACCGCTCCCTCACACGAAATCACCCGGGAACTAAGCAAATCTGAGTCCTTTATCGTCCGTGATTCCCTTATTCAAATTATTATAAAAAACGCGGTACCTTTTTAACAAAATAACAAGATTTTAAATTAATTCTGCTGGCAGCCACGACCTTCAAAACAGAATTTTCTTCGAAATTTTCATTCCAAGCGCACATTTTTCAAACCAGTCACAGAAGACTGGATTAAAAATGAATTACAAAAACTTAAATCGAAAAACGCTGATGACGTAACAGGTTCTCCAAATTCTGAAACAACCAAAAGAATTGGTGCTCCAAATTGGAACATAACAGTGTTTAAACAACGATCTTGCCATGATGCTAGATTGTGAAGATGAAAGTCAGGAGGATACATCCGAGATTTGCAGCCCCGATGCAATTCCCAAAAAGGAATTGTTGCACCGCAATAAAAAAAGAAATATAACTGAAGGTCCTCTCAACTGGTGCAGCGTCAATCGAAAAGAATTAACGATTTTGTCAAGTTTCAAGTTTTTCAAGTTTGTCGCCTGGCAAAGAAACTGTTTCGTCCTACGTCCATGAGTCACATATGAGTCATAAAATAAAATAACAAAAACAAGTTAAAGCAATATATAACAATTTATACAAATTATATGTTATGGTATATATGGACGTTTTTTAGCATATTAGAGCAAAAAACCTGTGGACGTGGGGCATTAACAAAATGCACTGTATGAGGACAGGGAAGTTGTTAAATACAATGTTCCAAATTTTAATTGAAGTACTAAATAAAAAAAAAAAATATTAAAAATTAGTAACTTTTCCATTTTTTATTTACCTAAATCACCTAATGTACTCACCAAAATTATTTCTTAAAAATATTTGACATCCGCATTCGCATTCGCATCCGCGGATGNATAAAAAGTTTTTTTTAATTTTATTTTTTTTTAATTTTTTCATTGAAAAATATAAAAAGCTGGAATGATTAATTAATTTGCCAGAAACTATAAGCCCTATCGGAAAGTGATGTATATACGGTTATGGAGAGTTTCATTGACTTTCATTTGCCGTATTTTGTATTAAGATTTTTAAATTGGTTCGTAAGATATACGTGATTAAAAGGAACCATTTTTTGCTTTAAGCTGAAGAACGGTAAATTGCAAATATCTCGAAAAGGTATCCATAAAAAAAAAATTAACTCGATTATGGGAATCATCGAGCAATTCTACGTAGGAATTGGATAGTGGCGTCTGGAGAACAAAAACCAAATTAAAATTTGTGATCCAGTGTTATTTATAAACTATGTCTAAATACTTTTTTCCTAAGAGCCACCGTTTCCGAGATATAACGATTCAAAAAGTTGGAAGAGTTGTAATCGGCATAATATAATATAAGTACAACAAAGGTGGCGTGGAAACGTGTGCATATTATGACCATTACAACTCTTCCAACTTTTTGAATCGTTATATCTCAGAAACGGTAGCTCTTAGGACAAAAAGTATTTAGACATTTGTTACAGATAATTATCTGATATACAATTTTTATCTAAACTAATTTTATGATAAACTCACCGTTTTGCAGAAAATCGTGAAAGATCCGTTTTTGTGACCTTTGACCCCGAGAAACTTTTTTTCCAGGTATCGGATCGATGAGAACTTTCTTGGTTTCATTTATGAAGGTGTTTTGAACAATTTTCATCTGAGTGGGAATTTTTGTAACTTCACTCCTATTTTTTGTCTAATTTGACCGGACTATTTGGAAAATGTCAAATAAATAATGCTGGAAGTAATTCTTCTTTTCTTTTGACTATTATTGAATAAGGGTGGTTAAATATCGCTGCGAAATTAAAATTTTTTGTAGTGCGATACATCGATATATCGATATTTCCAAATAGATTTTTTCAATTTCGCCGTTTCGATATATCGATAAGCGATATTTTTGAAAATATCAACAATCCTATTCTAGTAAGGTTTGAGTAAAACGGATTTTTATGTTCCTGAAATCTAATGGATAAAATTATTGAATTCTACCCATAATATTTTCTGTTGTGTAAAGGCCATTAACAAGAGCTGGATCTAAACGTTGTTTAAAAATATCAATTAAGTTATAGTATGTCTGTGATAACGGAGGAGAGGAGTTCAAAAGAGTAGTTGTTTTCATTTCCAATTAGTATAAATAATTAGTTCTTAAAGGCGTTAATTGGAGCTTTTGAAGCAGGTATGAGAATATGTGCAGAGCTTTCGTCGCTATGGTCGGTTGTCGTTAGAGTGTTTACGTCAGATTTTGGGGTCTAGAAAGAGCGTCTGCAACTACGGTTGTTTTCGCAAGTTTATACTTGGATTCATAGTTATACTCTTCCAAAATGCATTTCCACCTTTTCAGTTTTGCATTATGGTTTTTATTGCTTAAAGCAAATGTAATGGGTTGGTGGTCGTTGTAGATTATTACTTTGGCTGAACCTTATAGAGTTCCTTAACTTATTCAGTGCCCAAATTAAGGCCAGCATTTATTTTTCATTTGCGGCGTAACTTTCTCCTGTCTTTGATAAGGATCTTGATATGAATATTTACCTGCTTGCTCTGAAACAGCACCTAGAGCGTAGTTCGATGCATCAGTAGTCAGATGGAATTCTCTCTTGAAATCGGGGTATGTGAGTATAACTTCTTCTGATACTAATGAGTTTTTAATTTGGTGGAAGGCTTGTTTTGCGCTATCATTCAGTGTGATTAGGTGAGTTATATGCTAATCTTGATGGTCTAATTATTCCATCTCTTAGTAGGGTTCCAATCTTTTGGGGCACGAAGTCTTTCATAGCAAAAGGATACGGATAATATTTGGAATAAATAGGGCTGTCCGAAAGAGTTTTAATTTCTCCAACTACAGTGGTTGTATAAGTGAGCTTAGCATTGGGTTCCGAAAATAAAATGGAATATTTTCTTGGTAAATGATTAATGGCCTTCTTCTGTTACAATGTCATGTGTTCTGTCCTAGTGTCAATTTTACTAACGTCCGCTGAGAATTTCTGTTTAATTTTGATAACTGTATTGTTGCCAATTTTTAGTGTTTAATCATGGATATCTATTATGGCAGACAAATCTCTAAGACTGTCGTTAGAAAGAATTTTAAATTCGTATATTTTATTTTACCTATTCGTAAATATTTACCAGAGTATGGAGAGTGATTTCTACTTTTCCGGCTATGGAGTATGCGAAGAAAGGTGGAGTTTGCTCATATTCCTGAGATAACTGCAAATATCTTCGTAATCCAATGCAGTCTCATATTCATCCATGGTAGGTTTCCATTCTTGATCATATCCTTGTTGCTGTACTTCCACTTGTTCCGGTTCGCTTTCAATATGAAAGTTCCTTTGAGCCTTGTATGGTATCTGATGAGAAGTATTGGATGGTCTTTTCTCTGCTGGTTTTTTCGGTCCTGGTCTGTTCATGTAGTTAATTGCCTTAGATTGCATGGAACGATCCACATCCATGGGTTCCGGTTTCGGCAATAGCTTTGGAGCGACTGGGCGAGAAGGTGCAAAGATATTTTTAACCTGAGGGAATAGTTGAGAAGGCCATGGTTGACCTGGCGGTTGCGCGAATGTGGGGTAGGATTGAGAAGGTTATTCGTACTCCAACCGAATTGAGTAGGTGGGAGCCCTTGTTGGTATTGTGTCATAATCCTGGGCAGTAGTGGTGGAGGGATTGGTTGTGGATAATACGATCCGGGAATATTGGAGGATGCTCCGGTATTTAAAAGCGTATTATTTTGTGCATTTAAATTTAAAGGAGCTGAAACTACTTGTCTGAACTAAGCTGCAAAGCAGGTACTCGAGAGTTTTTAAACCTCGTTTATTAGCATAATGCCAAGTTAAACAAGAGCGAATGGCCGTCCAATCCAGTGGAATATTTTACGATTCTAACACTTCGTCTGCATGACCTACGATTTTGTTCCTTGTTGCCATAAGTATACCGAAGTATATTGGGGTTCCTGTGGTACTCCAATAGCCTCTCTACACTTTTTTTCACGAGCTAAACTCGCTCGGGTTTCCTGAAAATTCTCGGATAGTCCTAGCTACCTCTGGAACACGGTCAGAATCCGCGCTTCCTTGAACCACTACGGGCTCATCACTCGAATTGAGAAACTCGTTGTTTGGATTCACAATATTATTAACTAGTTTCTGTCCCTTACTCTGAAAAACTGTTCGGACTATCCCGCGGATAGTCTCTTATAGGCCTGTCATCGCACTGCTGCTGCTGGTTGTAGTGCCAGTGTTAAGGATGGAGGGTCTGAGGACTGACGGTATGCCTTAGGATAAGCATTTTGTTTAAAAAATTGTTCGCACCTTAATAATTAATTTTCTTTTATTTATAATCCCTTAATTGTTTTATAAACTATGATATTTCCAAAATTTCACAAAAATCTTAATTTCATAAAAATTACTATTTGATTTTGTCGCATTAACTAATTTATTACGAATTATATTAGCTCTGATCCAATACTTTTCGTGAAAAATCCTGTAAAACTGTCAAAACGCAAAATTACTCTCTGAAGTGAGAGTAAAAAGTGAGTAACAACAAAAAGTACGAGAACATAAAAACCATTTTTCCTGTAAAAACGTCAACCAGTGATTGCTTGACACTTTTCATGATTTTACCAGAAGAAAAAGTTCGGGTAAAATCTTGCAACTTCATTCTCTACACAACTCTCCAAAATTCGCTGTCATTTACAGGAGTTTGGAGTACGGGAACATTTTTCCTGCAAGTTCGTGTAAAATCATGTAAGTTCATGGAGTACTGGATCAGAGCTATTAATTATATTTTTCAGAAAATTCACTTGGTCGTAAGGATTCTTACTTCTTTCTGTTTGATTTGATTACATAAAATTCACTTGCTTAAAAAAAGTCTTAACACTTTTCGCACAACTAAATATATTCAACTAAATATATTGGATTCGCCTATAATTAAATAAACTTACAAAATAAGGTAAAGTTGCTTCCTGTGAGGCGACGGGCAGGATTATTTCGGTTTGTTCCCACGATGACTACGGCTCCTGTGTCCGCACACGCTTTATGAATATCGACTTAAGCGTTCCTCCCAAGAAGTTGTATTGCTCCAGTCGTAGGATGTTGCTTCTTATTTTAAAGAGCCTTTTCTCCTATTATAAGGCTTTAAACGATGTCCTGCCGCTGCTTGGGGGCCTTCTTTACGACTTGTTGTTTATTTGCACTCGCGACTGGGCGCCAGTTAAACTAGCGGGCTACGGTAGGTAACAAAAAAAAACTTCCGGACGACACCGGTCTTTATTCGTTGCTTTTTATTTTACAACTGAGTTTACAAAATCTCTTAATTCTAAGTGCTAAGTCTAAAAGTTAAGCCCGTGTGCTGTCAACGTCACAGGTATTTTGCTGATTAGGCGTTTCCCACGGGAACGCCAGTCGCTGCTCTGGAATTTGTTGTTCAACTTTTCGATTGCGTGTGTAAGGTGTTGTGTTACCGCCTTCTATGTTGAGTTATGTGAAGTACTGACCTGCGCGTGTGGGGTGTTGGGTTATCGTCATTCTTATGTAGAGTTATGTGAAGTATTGCGTTAGCTTACAAAAGTCGGTAGATTAATCATCAAAGACTTAATCGAATCTAAACCAACTACTACATCATAAAATTAGTATTTATGTTTATTAGAACCGAGTGTAATGAAGAAAATCGCTTCTGAAGAAATACGAAATACGTTTGTGATAAAATTTTGGAAAATGTGCGTGGCGCCGCCTACTTATGATCACATATATGTAACTCGGTAACCGTTCTACCAATTTGTACCAAACTCGGTATGGTTATTGTGCTTGCCCCGTAAAAGCAAAACGTTGAAAATTATTGAAATCGGACTAAAATTACGGCCGCTTTTCATATAACGGCAAATTTCAGAAATGCTTGAAACTTCCATATTTCGAAATTTAAGGACGCTAATTTGCTCAAAATTAATACACCCCGGCTTACCATATGGCGGTACTTGCGCCGGGTATTTAATGTTCGGCTCCGCCCGAACTTAGACTTTTTTACTTGTTTTTTGCTAAAAAAAAATAAGATATTCAAGTAATGAAAGAAAATGGGGTGAATACCATTGAAAATTGGATAATTTTACCAGCAACTGGGAGGTATTTGGCTTTACAGAGTTGGCATGGCTGCTTAGGACGCAATGCGGTATAGTGGGGCGCAACACATGCAACTTGTGGTAACCAACCTTGGGTCACGGCACAGAGGGAGTTCCCTTTAAGGGTACACCAAAGTCTGCTGCATTTCTTCACCTAGATGTTCGTCTGCGAGCGGTACGCTATATGCACGTGTGTTTTAATTGGGTCCTGCCAGGTAAAACCAGAAAAAGGAATGCATAAATGGCAAATACTTCTCAAGAGTCCGACACACCTACACTGTAGATCGTACTGCTCACTGCGTGCATAAGTTAAATTACAGAAGAGAAAACGTTTTTACTAATTATAGCCCCGTGTTTGAGCAAACTATTTTAAAGAACATAAAATAGTGATTTGTACTACATGTATGTATATCGATACCTATACAATTTTAAACATACATATGTATGTATGTAATTCAATTTGAAAAGTAGCAAATGCTCTTTTGGTGAGACACTTTGAAACATGTATGCACTTGTTATTGGAAAGGAAAATTATGTTTCTACTTTGAAGCGAGACAAATCACACTTTCAGACGTCAGGAGTAGATAAAATGATTTTATCAGCAAAATGTTTGTTCATTTTTTGTGGTGACTTGAAATTTCGATATTTTTTCGTTTTTGGAATATTTGTACGTACATTGCACAAACAAATGTGTTTGTGTAGTATGTATTATTATCAAGGTCAGCAGATTACTATGTATTTATGTACAATAGGGTGATTCAAAAATGAAAAAGTTAAGCCGGGATTTGAATGCCCTCACCCCAAGAATTGTTCTATGCCAAAAAAATTATACCCCTGTTTTTTATTTTGAATTCCAAAAATATTTAGAGGTCGCTCAAAGCGCTCAAAGTTTTCCATGTATATTATTTTTTCGTTGAAATGGTCAGGGTTTGAAAATGCTGTAATTTTTTCATTTGATTTACTTTTGCTGTGCTTTGACTTCGGCATGTGTGATATCGAAAGCAAAGCAACAGCAATTCGGAAAAAAGCAAATGCTTTGGCTGTCGTTTTGCTGTAAAATTTCGAAAGCAACCAGACAGTTAAAAAACAATATGTGAAAGCACAACGACAGCGCAGCGGCAGCAAAGCAACAGCAATTCGACTATCACTTGACCGTGAAACATCAAATTGGCAGAAATATGTATGCATGCACAAAAGCACTACCCTTTAGTTGTACTGGCGACAAGAGGCGACCATAAGCTAACTACGACGATGCATTAGCGATTGTTAGGCAATTCGCTAGCGATTGGTAATCGCCAATTTCACACCAGATAATCGCTAGCGAAAGGTCAAGGCAAAGGAATTGATACTGCAAATTTTGTGTGTACTCACTCCTGGCGAGTCAGCGATAATACACCATGCTGTAAATCACAGCACAAGAAAAGTGCTATCACAGCAAATCAAAAGCAGTAAATTCAATTTACTAAATTGTTTTCAATAAACTGCCGACAAAAAAGCAAAATAAAATTTTCAAAGTCACAGCGAAAGCAAATCAGTTTGAATGAAAATCAAAAATTTCAAAGCGAAGCAAAAGCAAAAATAGTAGTGCTGTTGCTGCTGTGCTGACAGTTTTTCAAACCCTGGAAATGGTATAGAATTCTTGAAAATCAATATTTTTCGATCAGAAAACTTAGTTTCATTGCATTTTTTAACGTTTTTGGGGGTCGCTAATCAACATGGAAAAAAAGTTTAAACAAAGAAACAATGAAATAAAGCTTGTAACTGTTTGTGAATAACTACTTTCATTTTTATTATTTTATTCTATTTTTGCTGAAAATTTGTAAGCGTGGTTTTCCATTATAATATGGTCCTCCGAATTTTCCAGAATATCACTTATTTTTAAGTTTGCTGTGATATTAGCATTAGCTGTTTTGCTGCCTACATGCATTGCAGTTAAGAAGCGCAGGAAGTTATTGATCGAATGACATAAGAAATAACATAATAAAGTAAATTATTTTGCGTTTTTAAGTGAATTTATCATTGAACAATGGTAAGTAAGTAAGGCTAAATATGTATGTATTTCTGGAATGTCACCCAGTTTTTTACCAATGTCTATTTGGTGCTCAGAAGTTTCAATGATTTCCTTGATTTTATATTTTCGTGAAATAAGACTCTTAGAAAATAAACCAAAAAATGTGAAATATTTCCAGAATGTCACTTTTAGGTGGAAAAGGAATTTTTTATTTACATACATAGCTTATTTCTCCAAAAGTGTTCAAATGGCATATATGGGAAATTGTTGCCCCCCTCTATTGCTATGAAGAAGGTGGAAAAAACTTCAACATTAGCTTATCTGATAAATGAGTTTTAAAGTGAATTGCAAATGTTTAAGAATCATACATTTAATGTTAAAAATCAATACAATGCTTATCGGTTAGTAGCTTTACTTTGAAAAAAAAATGCCATTCTGGAAAATGGTTTACAAAAATGCAACAATAAGAAAAATATTATAATTCACATATACATTTATCAATCTTAAAAAAAAGTCTACACTTTGTTTGGAAATGACCCATTTATGTACATATTGGGGATGCCAAAATATGAGGAAAATTGTGATCTTGGGATTTCGGGATATTTCTTCAGTAATCCTGGGATCCCGGGATTCACATTGTGTCATAACTTTTATGAATATGAGTTAAATTTCAATATCAAAAAGCATTTAAACATACCATGAAATAAAACTATTTAAAATTTACGATAAACTGATTGTAAAATTCACAAATTTATTAAATCAGACAAATTTAAAAGTAATACCTTTTTTCATTGTATTTAAAAACCATAGTATTGAGGAACGCATACATCAAAAATAACAATGTATCTGGTATTTACTTTTGAAAGTAATGATTAAAAAAAATTTAAAAAAATATACAAAAACAAATTCTCTAAACATGTTTATACTACACCATTTTTCGCCATTTTTTCGCAATTCGCACCGGGTCGAAAAACATGTCGGTAGGTGGCACACACTCCCTTTTTTGTGCCGGTGTTGTTATTATCGCACTTAAAATGTGCACGTAAGAGCAGCAAAGTATTTAAAGCGGAGTCTTCTAATCTTGACCTGAACTTGTTACATACAAAACCTGCTGATGAAAGGCATCTTTCGGCCTCAACACTTTTAGGCTCAACTGTCAAAAGGTAGTCATAAGCCATTTGAAGTAAATGACCTTTATATCCTCAACTACAAAATATTTCAACTTCTTTTACCATCACGTCGGATAAATTATAACTTTTTCGATATGAGTAGATTGATTTAAGAAATGATGCAACTTTTTCTTAAATCTCTCTGTTTCATTTACATTACCGATGCTTTTAAGAATAGGCTACTATAGGTACTAGTAGTATTTTAGTTTTTCTAAATGTTATGTTATCTACATTTTTAATAAATTTTACATTAAAAAAGTATTAAAAACTGAAATAAAATTGTGGTAGGTTTTGATTGATTTTGGTAGGAACTTTGGTATAAAAAAATTACCCGTGGCCACATTGTTTATAACCTTAAAGTAGAGAAAATAGTGAAAAAATAATCCTACCTACTTTAAAGTTTTCACAGATCTAAACACATATTTTTTTACCTGTGGTGTCGTCTTTGCTGAAGATAGCTAATCAAGTTGGATAGAACTTGATATTTAATTCCCTGAGAACTTCACAGGCAAACACCGATTGCCTACCAACTGCCATTTTCACAGCTAAGATTCTTCCTCTTCTTTTATGTCAAACTCAAAACAATTCACGATATCGCTGCCGCGTTCAAATGTAGATAAAGCCTCAATGCCGCGTCGTGTAGTGATGTCGTTTTCGATGTGTTCAGAGCTTAACACCACCACAAAACATTCTCTCTATTTCAGTGTTTAAAAACATTGAAATCCTAAAAAACATGCTGAATAATTTCCTTACAGGTAATCGTAAATAATCCAATGGGGAACAGCTTCTTATTTTGATTTAATATCAAAATTTCATCGATATTACCACCAACGCGCTTTCTTCAAAATTAAAACATGGCTGTAAAACTACCAGATTGCCAGCAATAGACGTCAAGCAATATTCGCTGACATATACAGTGCAATCCGGACTCCACGGGACCGCGTCAAATTATCCATTATAACCGACTGTCCATTTCGTCAGAATATAAAATTTTAAACTCGAAAAGTAAATTTAGGTGTGGTATTTATTGAAGAAATAATGTACATGTACAAATAAAAAATTGTATACTTTTCATGCAAGGTAAATGCCCGTTTTTTATTTTTCCGGCATTTTACTTAAAGTGAAGCTGATTGCCTATTTTGGCAGGTTTCGGCGAACCATTGAACTTTGTTTATGTATTATAGATATTTTCTGCTGCAGAGACGGTTGCCTCTCTTTACTGAATTCGGGGAATTACCGAACTTCGTTTATTGCAGACATTTTTTTTATGGACAAAACCCGATACTTTTGTCCATTATTTATAACCGAGTTTTTTTATATCTCTGAACTGGGACTTGACAAATAGGTACATAATAACAGGGTTTCTATCTTAAGCGGGTCCATTATAAATGGATTACACTGTATTGCAGCCCATGAGTAGGGTTACCAGATGAACATTTAGCTTGATAGGACAATTGAAACAAAGGAGAATGTTACTCCAGGTAACATTCAGAAGGAGGACGCCTGAGGAACAATATATTTGGAAAAAAACGTTTTAAATAAAAAATATGTACATACACACTTGTGGTCTGCTGATTAAGCTAAGTGACATTTTGACCAGTTTTGGCCATTTTTCTTTCATTGTTCATTGTTCATTTTTCTACAAAAGCATAAAGTATTATATAACAAGCGCTTACTCAACGTTGGTCGTCGGGACGTAGCGGGGAAGCTTAAATGGTGTCATGGTTACTTCACAGCAGTGATGAAATTCATGGTACAATTGTACTTTTTTGGTACATTTTGGAAGCCAAAAGTACATTGGTACTACATTGACATTTTTGATACAATTTTGTCAAAATACGGCTCTGCACCACACTGTGTATACCTGGAAATCAGCGTTTTTGTGGATAAAAATATAGTAATCTTTTTCTAGCTCTAAATACGCGGTGTTTATTAAAAATTAAATTTTTTCTAAAATCAATAAAAATCTACTTTGATAATAGGCATATTCATTAACATTTACAGTAAGTACTTACAGTGGGAGCGTAAAAGATACATAGAGAGTGAAATGGAGAGGTAGTGAAAATTATCATAAAGAGTTATTGAACGCAAAACTAGCAAAAACGTGTAGCTTACGCCATTTTGACTTTCTGATGTTTAAGGTTTGCCGCGTAATTTTCCTTTTGGTTGGTAATATTTCTCATAGTCATAAACATCAAAAAATCTATCTTAGATTAAAATTATGCATCCATATTTTCATTTCACTATTTTTGTTTTGAGCATGATTTTATCAAATGTTCCTCTAAATGCTTTGTTTACATTTTAAATTGACACATGACTGATTTTTTAACACCTGCAAATTCCTGATTTTTACTTGCAACAATTTGCAGCTCTGTCGGGGTGTTAAGCTCTCGAATTTGCCCTCTTGCAAATTTTGTGGGTTAATGAGTGCACTTCGAACAAAAACTTGAAAGTACTGGTAGCTATTCGTAACTATTTTTTGATACTGAACGGGGTGGAGTGTAATCTCCAGACAAAATTATCCATCAGAAAAAATTCTGAGCATTCGCTATCAAAGAATCAAAATATACAGAAAATTTGCAATCTTTGAAACAGCTGATCATTTTCGAAGTTTTAATAGGTGGTACATTTGGTAATTTATTATCCGGTTTGAGCATTGTCCTCGGTTTGGCAGTTTTTACTATTAAATAGTTTTGGATAGGAAAAACATTTTTAACATATGAATGAATAAATATTTTTCTCGAAACTTATACCACATCATAACGCATTCAAAAATAAAAGGATCTCCTCTAAACACCCATCCTTGTTTCAAAAAAAAAATTAAGTAGATATAGGTAACTATGTGCCTTTAAAATTAACCCATTTTCAACTATCAACTGACAAATTATGCCAAATCATAATATGCATAATAACTCTACCTTTTCTTTCATTGTATACCAGCAATATTTATAAAAGTTACAATAAATAATTCAAAAAGCCAGAAAATAGGGCTTGGTTATTCACGAACATACATATCTGTGTTCGTATGGAAAAGTAGCTTCTGTCGAAAGGCTGGCTTTAGTATAATGCGGCATTCCCTATATTCTCTAAACGACAAGGAATTTTTGGATGAGACTTAACAAGAATATTGACTTGCTACTATCGGAACTATTTCTTGCACGTTGATTTGCCAAAAGTTGTTCAACGGCTCAGCGCCGGTGAGTTATTCGCAATTGTATGCTGCGAATGCCGATTCCAGCCAGCCTTTCGACATAAGCTACTTTTCCATACGAGCACAGATATGTTTGTGATCAGCTGATTTTCTTACTTGCAAGTTTTCGCAGCTAAAAATTTTTCCAGAAAAAATTTGCAGAACTCGATGTCATTTTGGGCCCTCAATTTCCCCTATTTTGCGAGGGTAGGAGAACGCAGAAACTGTGGTAGTTTTTTACAATTTTAGATAATTTTGAATACGAGAACCTTGTTATTTCTATAAAAGTAAATATTTTGGAAACTTTTATATAGATAAGTTTTCTAATTTAAAAACATTTAACTGTGTGTATGGTTTTTTAAATGTTGGTACTTTTTCGGTTTATTTAGTACATTATTTTTGGTCATTTGGTACAAAATTAAAAGACTCATTTATCATCCCTGCTTCACAGTGTAGGGTGCACCTGCAACATAAACTAAGAGGGAAGCCCAATATTGCACTCTTCTACAACACTTCTTGACGCTTCGATATGAAACGTTGCTGTTTGTATTGCTGAGGAGTGGAATGCGGGGATTACCGCACCAACACTACCCAAGCCAAGGTATGAAGGCCACCATGCCGATGGATGAATGGCCAGCGGGTAGTAAAATGTGGCTGGTCGCTAACGGTCCCTTCGATGTCCGGGCAAGTTCGGTTGTAGAAGTGTCTTCTACATGCATCCCGGCTCTGCGGACGAGAGACAAACCCTTTCCGAACTACTCTTGGGATCAAAAATGGAAACAACTAACAAATAAACTAAACAAACACAACAACAACAACAGCAATAACAAAAACGAAAACCTGGGGAATATTTAACGCTTTCAGAGGAGGAACAGCTCCTGAAATTACCTGCAAAACCAGCAAACCTAACAGAGATTTCCTCTGTTAGTGCCAAGCATAGCACATCTGAAGAAAAAGCGGGAACCTGCAGCAAGACGAAAGGTGCCAGCCATAGTACCGCCATTTTGCAATCAGACAATTTTAGTACCTGTAGTGCCAGCCATAGCGCACCGGAAGAAAAACCTACATGCAGAAATAACGCGGCCGGTACCAGCAGTACCCAGCCGCAAAAGCACAAAAAACCTCTTAAACGCGTTCATAAGGCGACGGCACCAGAACGCTCTGTATATGCTCGACAAAATCGAGAGTAACGCAGCAGCCGGATGTGTAGATGAGTGCGATGAGGTAGATAAACTTAGACATATGGGCATGGTGAAAGAGTATGAGAAATTCCAAACGGAACGTACTGCCACCAGCTAGCAAAGCCAAAAAAAATCTCTCTCAGAACGAGAGTGGCCACGGAGCTGACAGCAAACGTTTGAAGCAGGGGGATATAGCGGAGGCCGCAACGTCTACCAAGCTCCGCTATTTCAGCGACGTTGTAAGATACCATCTTCAGACTTCGATTATGGGCGAAGGTCAGCAAAAGTGGGTGGAGATCTACGTGAGGCTGTCGAATCTCGTAATGGACTACGTCCTCTACAACTCCGAAGGTTCTCATCCAGAGTTGAAGAGCCGAGAAAGCCTACAATAAGCCAATTCTCTTCACGATTTGCGCTGAATTCTGGGAGACCCTACCAAAGGCCGACTATGAGATTCGGTTTGGCGTTAGAAAAGTAAAATAAATCTGAAGCACTCGAAGTGTCTAGTAGTCTAGTCGTACTTCTCAGCGAGGAGGACATCGACATTAGCCTAGTACAGGAGCCCTGGGTCAGGAACGATGTAGTAATGGGCCTTAATATCAGCAATTAAAACCTTTTCTACAAGATTGAGGCTAGTAAACCACGGGCGTGTATTCTTATTGAGAATATCTAATTTCAGCACAGCAGACACAACAGTTAGGGACACGATATCGATCCGAAAGTATCGATATGGTACTCATTTAAAATATCGCTTTAAAAACATCGGGTACCCATTAATATCGGAATAAAAAGACTCGATATTCCAAATATCGATACCAAAAACCAAAAAATTTATCTGAATATAGGTTTCGCATATAGGCCGCTGTGGTGTAGTGGTTAGAAGTGCGCAAACCTTGAAAATGAAACAGCTTCCCATAAAATACAATCGCCGTTCAGAGTAGACATAAAACTGTAGGCAACCCAAGGGTTGCCCACCGTACTATAATATATAGTATTGTACTATTTTTTGGGTCTGCGTACTATATACTGTTGGAGAAAATATAGTATGCAAAAATACTATATTTCTTCAAATATATTTCAGTCATTTGTTAGAAAGAAATGTTTTAAAATGGATAACATTTATACTGCAATACCAATATTAAAATAAATATACTTTAAAACAATGGGTGCAGAGATCAAATCTCTATTCCTGCAATTTCGGCATTCACAGAAATAGTTTTTTCTATTAAGATTTTGATATGGTGAGACGAGAGAAATAAAGCGAATATCTCACTAATAAATAATGAACTTTTGATTTACATATATATATTAATTTAAATATTGATAGCGATAAAGCATATACTTTCAAAGAAATATATTGTTTTATAGAGGAAATGCATAAGAAAGAAAAAAGATATACTCTTAAAAAGCATTTTTACTTTTTCTTTAAAAAAATACTATATATATTTGAAATGTACTATATTTTTTCAGATTTTTTTGAAAAAGTACTATAAATTTCTTAAGGCGCACGCGACAAATCGGAGGAGAAGTTCGGCCAAACACTAACATATTGTGTAAGCGCCGGACTTTGTTATTATTACAACACGTAGAGACTGAGGTGTTGATTTAAAACACCGAGGCCGCGGGTTCAAATCCCACCACATGCAATCCTAACTATAGTACAAATTCTACTCTTTATACCCCAATTTATATCGGGAAGAATTGTTACAAGCCAACCTTATATGCGTGCGTAAAAAGCTAACTCAAATCCCAAGATTTGTCTTGCGTGACATTTCGATTTGACGTTTATCCTCAATTGGCATTTTGGCGCGACTATGGATTCAAATTTTTCTCAGCAAACTTCTGTAAATTTGACAGAAATGCAACTCTGAGAAATCACGCACGCAAATTGATTTCGATTTATCAAATGAGAAAAACTTGCGTGCGTGCGTAGAAAAACTCTCGCCGATTATATTAGGTTGAGCTCAAGGCGAATTTATACAAGGTGGTGTTAATGGCGAATTTAGATTTTCGCCGCGGTACTTCCTAATGTCAAAATGATGTGTTTGTTTTAAACAAGGCGAATTCATTTTACAACAAACACATCATTTTGACATTAAGAAGTACCACGGCGAAAATCTAAATTCGCAATCAACACCACCTTGTATAAATTCGCCTTGCTTGAGCTGTTAATAACATTATCCTTGTTATGTGAGTTTATGACATTCGATACGATACTAGAGATCTGGTACTCGATACCAAAAAATATCGTTTTAAAACTATCGAGTAGAAAATATTGGTATCGAATGCCAAAATATCTATATGGTATCGTATCGAAATTCGTGTCCTTAACAACAGTAGTTCAGGTGGAGACGGCAGGACAATAGGACGTCTTGTTAATGTCGTCATATATGTCACATGACCGAAGCAGTCCGCCACCGGAAATCAAAGCTATGGTAGACCGGAACCCCAGACGAGCCATTGCTATTGGATATGATGCAAATTCCAGGCAGCANTATAAATTTCTTAAGGCGCACGCGACAAATCGGAGGAGAAGTTCGGCCAAACACTAACATATTGTGTAAGCGCCGGACTTTGTTATTATTACAACACGTAGAGACTGAGGTGTTGACATAAAACACCGGGGCCGCGGGTTCAAATCCCACCACATGCAATCCTAACTATAGTACAAATTTCTGCTCTTTAAAGCCCAATTTATATCGGGAAGAATTGTTACAGGCCAACCTTATATGCGTGCGTAAAAAGCTAACTCAAATTCCAAGATTTGTCTTGCGTGACATTTCGATTTGACGTTTATCCTCAATTGGCATTTTGGCGCGACTATGGATTCAAATTTTTCTCAGCAAACTTCTGTAAATTTGACAGAAATGCAACTCTGAGAAATCACGCACGCAAATTGATTTCGATTTATCAAATGAGAAAAACTTGCGTGCGTGCGTAGAAAAACTCTCGCCGATTATATTAGGTTGAGCTCAAGGCGAATTTATACAAGGTGGTGTTAATGGCGAATTTAGATTTTCGCCGCGGTACTTCCTAATGTCAAAATGATGTGTTTGTTTTAAACAAGGCGAATTCATTTTACAACAAACACATCATTTTGACATTAAGAAGTACCACGGCGAAAATCTAAATTCGCAATCAACACCACCTTGTATAAATTCGCCTTGCTTGAGCTGTTAATAACATTATCCTTGTTATGTGAGTTTATGACATTCGATACGATACTAGAGATCTGGTACTCGATACCAAAAAATATCGTTTTAAAACTATCGAGTAGAAAATATTGGTATCGAGTGCCAAAGTATCTATATGGTATCGTATCGAAATTCGTGTCCTTAACAACAGTAGTTCAGGTGGAGACGGCAGGACAATAGGACGTCTTGTTAATGTCGTCATATATGTCACATGACCGAAGCAGTCCGCCACCGGAAATCAAAGCTATGGTAGACCGGAACCCCAGACGAGCCATTGCTATTGGATATGATGCAAATTCCAGGCAGCACAATGGAAAACGAGCTAGGTGAATCACTTCTACACTATTTACTAAAAACTAGTTTGAGTATTTGCAATACGGGTAACCGACCAACCTTTATCTGCCAGAGTTCAGACCGGTTTCCTGGATGGGAGGAGGTAGTTGACCTAACGTTGCTGTCTGAGAACGATGGCGTCAACGTTGAGAATTAGCCATCGATGTCTGATCACTGTTGGATACTCTTTAATCTACGCGGAATATCCTACAACCCCTCTAAATACAGGAATCCACGTAAAACCAATTGGGAAAAATACAATAGAATTTTTACGCAAAAACTAACTAAAGGTAACCTGGTAGAAAATAGATAGAATGAAACATAAGCAACTTAGACGGGGCGAAAACTAAAGCCTATGAAAGATCAACCCCACTGAGTGTCATGAAAAAGAAATCCCCGCCCTGGTGGAATGGGGAGCTTAGAACTCTTAGAAATACCGTTAGAAAACTTTTTAACGAGTGTTTAGGCAGCCCTACAACAGTGCGTTAAAATCATATAAAAAGGAACTGAGGATAGCAAAGGCCAAGTCCTGGCAAACCTACTGTTCCTCGATACAAAATGTAAGAGACTCAGCTAGGCTAAGTAAGGTCCTCTCATAAGAGCACACCAACCTATCATTTATTTAAAATGTAAATGATGTATGGACAAACCACGTAGAAACACTAGATTTCCAATCTGTGAACAGAATGTAGCAACATTAGGTGAAAAAGAACCCACGCACACACCAAATAGAGAGCTGGAATCAATAATAAGCACAGAAAAAATCATATATCAAGTCGTTGTGAAGAACTCAAAGTGTGAAGTGCTAATTTCAGATAAAAAAATATTTCAAAAAAAATAATAAGTGAAGTGACCATTCCAAATCAAAAAGTTTACAATGAATCCACCATCCTCTACACCGCAAGATGAAGCAACTACATCAACAACTATCGAAAACCCAATGAGTCATATACCCAAGCATGATGTTACTGTTTTTGGTGTGTCTACTGATTTAACTGATCTTAATTTACCAACCCATCTGGATATCTTGAGATATTATTTTTACTTAAGCGAACGTGCTAAAACAGAACAAAAAAAGTTTTCCCATAAATCATTCACTATTCAAGTACAAGATAAGTTGATTGGAATTTGGGAAAAACTTGGTATGGAAATAATGCTGAAAAAAAGTGTATTTAATAAATTGAATAAATTGCTTGACAAGTATCAAGAGCAAATCAAGAGAAGAAACAACACCCAACAATTTACAGAGTATGTAAAATCTCTGGAAACAATTTTTTACATTGGAACATGTAAATGCGATTTGAAGGCAGCTCCATGTGCATGCGGCTGGGTTCCCGAACGCCTCAAAGAGTTCATGCACGATCAACATAATGAGAGAAGACTAACAATGGATGCATTTGTGATGGAAACTGAAGAGCAAGGAGCAACGTCTATGTCATCAATGCCAACATACCAAGATCCCGATGATTCAACATACGCACCGCCACCGGTTCAAGAAGATATGGATAGAAGCACAAGTTCACAATACACAGAGAGATACGATTGTTTTAACTTTGCCTTGGTATGTGACAGATTTGGCGTGCCTGACAGAGTAGCATCAGCATTGGGAACCGCTCTTTTGCAAGATTTTAAAATTAAAGATAAGCATGGGAAACCTCTCATCATGGATAAATCGAAAGTTCGCAGAGAAAAAGAGAAATGCAGACAAGAAGTGCTTCGCAAACGGTTAGATGATACCAATTTGTTAGCGTTTTCATTCGATGGCAGAAAAGATGATACTTTAACGATAGATAAAATTGATGAGAAGTATCATACTAGGATGGTAAAAGAACCTCATCTTGTTATTTTGAGAGAACCCAATTCTGAATTGATTGGTTACGTAAGACTGGAACATGAAACCGCTGAATACAAAACAACCAAATTAAATGGTTTTTTCAACGATAAAAATATATCACTGGATGCATTAATTGGAATATGCACTGACGGTGAGCCAACAAACACTGGCCCACACGGTGGAATTATACGACGATTCGAATTGCTGTTAAAAAGACCATTGCATTGGTTCGTTTGCCTTCTACACTTCAACGAACTTCCGTTTCGGCATTTGTTTGAAGCTTTGGATAAATCAACCAGCACTGGACCAAGATCGGCAACCGGAAAACTGAGCCGTCAAATCGAAACTTGTGAAACTCTTCCGGTAAGTTATTGCTATCACTCATTTATTATAATTGTCAACCATTTTTAATTATTTTATTATTATATATTTTCAGGTGGTGGACGGCTTCCAGAAAATTGAGTTGCAAAATATGCCCCCTGCTCCAGAAAAAATTGAATTTTCCACCGATTCGAAGTACTTATACGACATGGCCCATGCAATTTCTAGCGGCGTGGTTCCGGTGGATCTGGCTAACATCAAACCAGGGAAAATTGTACATTCTCGGTGGCTCACCAAGGCCGCTAGATTATTGCGATTATATGTGACAACGGAAAATCCAGATGCAAATTTAAGAATTCTGGTTGAATTTATAATTAAATGTTATGTGCCAATGTACTTCAATATCAAGTATTACAGCTCTGTCGTGTACGGCAGTGCATTATTTTTCAAGTTCATTGGTTGGTCACGATTTCTAGAACCTCGTTTACGCAAAATTGTCAATCAAGTAATTAAAGATAATTCATATTATGCGCATTCGGAAAATATCTTGTTATCAATGTTGTTTGATGATAGCAAAGAAAAGCGCGACTGTGCCATCAAGAAAATTCTACGCTATCGAACCGATGTTGACGAGCCAATGGAACTTAGAGTTTATAAAAAACCAGATATAAACTTTAATTGCACAAGTTATACGGAAATGATCAATTTGAATGATATAAATATCGTATTTGAACCACCATTCACGCGAAGCATTCCGTACGATACATTGAAAGAATATTTAAATCAAGATGATCCACCGTTTAATGATCCAAAAATTCCATCACACATACAAGGAACGGAACGACATGTTCAATTGCTAGCTAGCGTTTCCAAACGGGTTATACCGGAAAATGTAGAGGCTGTTATGGCGACGACATTAGAGAGCCGTGCGAAATTGCCCAGACTTGAAAGTAAAAAAGACTTCAAACAATAATTTTTTTTAGTTTCTTTTCTATAACTCACTTAAATTAATTTTTTCATTTACATATGTTCTGACTAAATAAAATTCTTAAGAGAAAAAAGAGATATTATTATAAATAAATAATAAATACTATTATAAATAAATAAATAAAAATAAAGAAAAAACATAGCCATTTAGCTGATTTTTTCATGTAAAGGCCAAAAATGGTGATTTTTTGAAATGATTGTATGGGAAACCCCCCAGGGGAGTTCCAGGGGGTGTGCCACTGGCATGGGTAGATCGGCCGTCCAAAGCTAGTGGGGATCGGTCATACATTTGGACTCGATTGGAGCACTCTAAATGGGTCAAAGTGGGATTTTTCAAAATTTGCCCCTACCCAAAAGTTCGACCCAAATTGGGGGACATCAGAATTCGTTTTAGAGGTATGGTTCCTTCGGCAAAGTTTCTTATTTTGATCCCTAGAATACGATTTTCACAGAGCAATGAGCGATTTTTAAATCGACCCGCCCTAATATATATATATATATATATATATATATATATATATATTATATAGCACATATGTCTCGAAACCACCAGGTTTTTCTTTATTTACTGGGGGACTTGACAATTTTCTCGGATTATCAAGAACCTCATCTACAGTAGCTGGAGGGCTATGGGGTGAAGGCTCTGAAACTGATGTTGGTACCGTTTCTCCATCAGCTAGGGGATCATTTCAGGATAACCTTTGCCATCGCCTGAGGCATTAGCTTCACGCCACCACTAGCACCAAATTTACCACATCCGTCGGCTACCGGTCCCGTCAATGGAATTTCGACATTCTTCTGGCAATTGTGAATACAAGTAGTGGTGGCAAAAAAAACTTAATAATCGATTAATCGGTTAATTGATTAATCGAAGGCACTCGATTAATAATTGCAATTAATCGTAAGAAATTTACCGATTAATCGATAGTTTCGATTAAATTCGAAAATTAATAAAAACCATTTACATAAGTTATACAAATTTACTGTTTTATTTAAGGATAAATTTCTTGTCAAGTTGTGGGAGCTTGCGCCATGAATTCAGTGCGCAAGCAATCAAGATCACTAAAACTAACAGAAACAATAAATAAAAAGATGTAAAGTAGTAAACCATCCGTGTCAAAATTATAAGCGCACCACAATTTTTTTTTTTTTGTTTAATACAGCTTTAGCAAAAACCATATAAATATATCAAACTTTGTGCAATAAAAAGAATATTCAGCAAAAAATTCGAGCTTTTTATTAGATTTCTTAAAAGATTTTCAATATGCAGTTTTGTAGCCCATTAAATTTTTGTAGAAAAAATTGCAAGATTGAAGTATCACTTACCGTTGATTTTTGGCATTTTTTTACGGTGATGCATATTTTCTTCCATATAAAAAAGCATTGGAAGGAAATGCACAAGACCACATTTGGGGAATTAAATTAAAATATGTGCATACCTGCGTTGTGATTTTTTAATTGTTATTTAGGTTAAACTTACGTTGCGGTTTTTTGCAGAAATTTCGTTTAAAAAATTTGCAGAATACGAGAATGTGAAAAATCTGCCTACTAGTAAAATTATACATATATCGCACACCGTCTTCAAAAGAGCCACAACTCAAAATAATACGGTTGGCAGAAAATGGAAAAAACTTAGCACATGATAATCATATGGGCAAGGGCGACTTTACCTTAGGCTTTTTTTAACAAATTATAACAAAAATTTGCTCCAGCTTTTGCTGAAAGGTAAATAAAAGCTCTGTGCACATTTTTAGCGCATACACTCAAAACTGCCAAATTTTGAGTTGTGACTCTTTTGAAGACGGTGTTTGATATGTATATGTACCGATTAGAGTGGACACTTTTATTCTTGCTAATTCAATTATTGAGAAAGAATGCCAATTTTGTTACGGAATTTTGATGCATACATTATTGTGTGAGTAAAGTGGTCAGTTTTTGATGATTTCTTTTCGATTATTTTCAAAATTAATCGGTTAATCGCTCGATTAATCGAAAGAAAAATTTCGATACAATTAAATCGTTAACCGAATTAGAATAACCGATTATAATCGGTTATTCGATTAATCGTGCCATCACTAAATACAAGCTGCCTACTATTTGGCATTTAGTATGTTTGGAGCACATCGTAAATAACGCCACACGAGTATAAAGCATTTACAACATTCCTATTAAAAAGAATTTCATTTAATTATGCCTTTTAAATACAATAATAAAAATGCTGCAACAAGGCAGACTCACTTTCCGAAATTCGATCCTGCTTATTGGCATAATTTTCCAAATGTGCTTGCGCTGCTACTTTCATAGTAATAGCTTCATTTTCCTCAGCATATTCTTAAAAAAAATAAATTTACATTAAACAATAAAGATAGCAAAAATTAGCAAACAAAATACTTTGCTTCATTTTGTTCTGTTGTCAAATTTCTGAGAAATGTAAATTCCCCGCGATGCAATACAGCAAGAACAAGGACCAGAGATGCATTCCTAAGTAAAACTATTATTCGGCGGCAATGTTCAGAGCACTCCAAGCAGCAATATTAATTTGTATCAAATATAACATTAGACGGTGGTTATAGTACATTTTATATAATTATTAATCAGGGTAAATAGATTACATTGCATATTTTTCAAAAATTAATGCACTTTAAATTTTTTTTAACATTT
The DNA here is from genome assembly GCF_001687245.7 of Rhagoletis zephyria. Lineage (NCBI taxonomy): Eukaryota > Metazoa > Arthropoda > Insecta > Diptera > Tephritidae > Rhagoletis > Rhagoletis zephyria. Next base: position 350,277 of record NW_016157289.1, read on the forward strand.
CTTAATTTTCTTTCATTACAACTGAAAAGCAGCCGTGCATGTAAGAAATTGTATGCTGCCTAAAATTTCCCCTCTGGAAACTTTATCCCCATAAAGGACTTCACCACAGTTTTTTTACTGGATATACTGAGATAGAGTCATGCAAAGTTCTGAGTTTTTTAAATAGCCTATGGTTGGAGTGATTACAGTTAAGATTTAGCACAACATACATATCTGCTTAGGTCGCAGGGCGAGTATCTCCGACTTAATAATTATAATAATATCGTCACTAGGGACACGAATTTCGATACAATACGATACCATATCGATACTTTTGGCATTCGATACCGATATTTTCTACTCGATAGTTTTAAAACGATATTTTTTGGTATCGAGTACCAGAACCCTAGTATCGTATCGAATGTCATAAACTCACATTCCAACACTGAGGGAAAAAAATTTTAGAATTAAAAAAAAACGTGCTAAATTGAAAAAAATACGCATATGAAAGAGCACCAACCCAACTCGTTTTAAATTTGAGTATATAGGTTATAAAATATGTGGTTGTGAAGTGCACAGATGCTTTTTCGTAATTAAGAGGAAAAAAAAATTCATTTTACGTTCCGTCTGATGGGAATTGAACCCGGACCCTCTTGGCCGCGACTAATTGTATCAAGCGTCTTCGCACACTCAGCTACAGCCATACATGTAAAGGTGTTTTCAAATGTTGAGTTTGGGCGCGTTCATAAATCGTAGCTGTTGGGTAACCGTTGGCTGTTTGTCTTAGAAACGCACAGTTGAGTAGTTACGCTCAGCCCAACAGTTGGCAACTTTCCGCCATTTTTTCCAGCGGAAAATTTTTACGCTACCTGAACTCAACGTGTTGGGCTTAGCCTAAACAGCTGATCGAGAAGACATCCGCCGCTTATATTAAATTTAACGCCGCTTTGTTAGGTGGCAGTTAAAAACAAATTTATTTTATTTTATATTACTGACGTGATAAACTAAAATATTTTATAATAATACTACGTTTCTAAATATATGTTTTTAAGATGTTTGCTATATAATTTTACACTGTTTAATTCATTGTAACATTGAACGATTTTTGCAACACGGCGGCCGCTCAGCGTTGAATTCTAAATAGTATCGGCGCAACTATCTCTATTTGTTGCAATTTCATTTGTTTACATTTATCAGCTGTTCATTTGGCAGCATATTCATCAAGCCGTTTCTAAGACGTAATTGTTGGGTTCTACATTTGCCAGCAGTTTCATAGCAGATGAGCTAAACAGCTACATACGTCTTATGAACGCAACCTTTGAATCAACATCACAGCGCGCGATTAGTGCATTATGTCATACCATGTATGTCTATATGTGTTGTCACCGCTGTGCATGCTTTGTATAAGTAATTTATTTTAATCGTTATTTATTGAGTTCATACTGAAAACTAAACTCTAAACACTTCAATACGTCTTATATAAAATGCTGCCCTAACTGCTGTCGCTTTGTGTTGTTGTTGCATTCCTTTTTCATTTGGTTGTAAATATGTTGGATCAGCGGATCACACGGCTATAGCTATGTGCTGTATGTTTGTAGCCGATCATCGTTGCATGTGTAACGCATCGGCGTCTTTTACAATATTTATTATTAGCCGTCATCGATTCGCCACTTCGCAGCTTGCTATGTTTGAGTTTCGGTCGCTTAACGAAAAATTGTGCATGTGAAAGCAACAACAGAGTTAGCTAGCACGGATAGACGATAGCGAGTTTGGTTGTACCTCATTGTGTTCGTTCGTTTCGCTACTCGCTAACTGTTGGCGAATCGATGACGGCTATTGTCTTATTATTTGCTATAATTGTCTGCGTTGCGAGTATGCTGAGTCAGCAGAGCACACGGCTTTTGTTATGTGTTGTCTGTTTGTAGCCGTTGATCGTTACTTTGTTTATTATTATTAGCAGGTGTCATATTCGGTGCACTTGTTAAGCCGGCAATGCTGACTGTGTCCTAGGGAGTTGGGTTAACTCCTCCCTTCCTAAGTGTGGATCGTCCGCGATCCTCTCGGTGATCTCCCTTACCAAAACATTCATTGCACGTTTCTGAGATTGCTTTTTGTATTTACTACGGCCGCTGTGGTGCAGTGGTAAGCAGTGCGCGCTTCCACTCCACAATGCCTGGGTTCAAACCCTGGTCAAAGCAACATCGCAAAAATATAGAAAAAAAGGTTTTTTCTTAACAGCGGTCGTCCCTCGGCAGGCAATGGCAAACCTCCGAGTGTATTTCTGCCATGAAAAACAGCTTCTCATAAAAATACAATCGCCGTTCGGAGTCGGCGTAAAACTGTAGGTCCCTCCGCTTTGTGTGACAACATCAA
>NW_016157289.1:352638-353337 GCF_001687245.7 Rhagoletis zephyria
GGCAAGCCAAAATAATATGAGGGCTATAACTGATATTGCTATTATAATGAAAGCATTCGATTTTGAGTTAACCTCTCTTCGCAGGGCACCGATGTGGTTGATATTTTCCACATTCATTTCTTGAAGGTAGTTAAGGCTTAACGTTTCTATGTGTCCCAAAAGATTAATTTTTTGCGCTCTTGGAGTTCCGGGGACCTGGTAGCAGCGTTATTTCTATTGCGGTATTCGATGCCATTTACTGTTACTGTTTGGTAAAAGGTCAACAAAAAGGTGCCGTTGACCGTTCTAACGTTCCCATTTTCACCCTCAATTTTTGCTGTAGCATTGTTGATGACCACAATACCATCATCGATTTCCTTGATACCTTTATCATGGTTAGCGACAGTTGAACAGTTTGCCACCTCTCCCATGACTAGTTGTTGCCCGCAGGTGGTGGTGTTGAGCGTTTTGCAAAAGGTAGCAGATGTCGATTTTTCGCAACTAACAGCTAGTGTTTTATTTCTGCATTGAGCGACAGTATTGGTTTCTCCGAAGTGCAGTATTCGTCCTTGGTGCGACACGGCGAACAAGCTAACTTTCTTACAAACTAATTCGGGTATAGGATATTTTATAACAAAATACAAATTGTTTTTATTTTGTAAAACCTTAATTCTAGATATACCTAATATTTCTATTGTTGTTACATTGGTCGAGTGCTCG
>NW_016157289.1:355539-364617 GCF_001687245.7 Rhagoletis zephyria
AATTTTATTTTTAAATTACAGTGATGCTAGGTATATTTAGTTATTTTAAAATATTTACAAACTTTAACTTCATATGCTGCTATAGTTTGGTGGCAAATATTTCTTTGTTTTGTTTCGATTTCACACATTCCTAGGCAAACAGCTGATTTCGAAAGATGTTTTCTCTCTTCCTCTTCTTCTTTCGTTTCGATTGTAACGCAGAATACCTAAGTTCGATTCCAGCGGAGCGGAATGCGGGAACGTAATCGAAATGCAGAATAGGGCTGATTGTCTTATTATTTGCTATAATTGTCTGCTTATGCTTTGCGAGTATGCTGAGTCAGCAGATCACACGGCTTTTGTTATGTGTTGTCTGTTTGTAGCCGTTGATCGTTACTTTGTTTATTATTATTAGCAGGTGTCATATTCGGTGCACTTGTTAAGCCGGCAATGCTGACTGTGTGCTAGGGTGTTGGGTTAACTTATACATATACCTTCTTAATTACATATGAAAAAGCATCCGAGACGTGCAAAACGCCATCCGTGTAGTGAAAAATCCATTTGGTTAACACTTTTCACTTGATTTAAATACGAACCTTTTTAAACGGTAATTAATGTTTAAGTCAACACCTCAATCTCTACGTGTTGTAGTAATAATAAAGTCCGGCGCTTACACAATATGTTAGTGTTTGGCCGAACTTCTCCTCCGATTTGTCGTGTGGGCCTTAATGTTGTGGCACAAAGGGGGTGCCTACAGTTTTATGTCGGCTCTGAGCGGCGATTGTATTTTATGGGAAGCTGTTTTTCATTTCCAAGGGTTGCGCACTTCTAACCACTACACCCCAGCGGCCTATATGCGAAACCTATTCAGATAAATTTTTGGGTTTTGGTATCGATATTTGGAATATCGAGTATTTTTATTCCGATATTAATAGGTACCCGATATTTTTAAAACGATACTTTAAATGAGTACCATATAGATACCTTCGGTTCGATATTGTGTCCCTAATCGTCACTAGGCACGAATAAAGATGCTCGAGTGTTTTGACGGCGAAAAAGGACGCGTGAAAAATTTTAGGAAAAAATACGCTTGAAAATTTTTCGGCGAAGAAAGACGCGTAAACATGGATTCAACATCACTTCGGAAAAACTCTTTGGGGAATTCGTATAGTGTTACACTCGCAAAAATAGTTGACCGCAAAAATAAGTGTATGCGTCTTTCTTCGCCGTCAAAGAAGTTAACGCGTCTTCTTTGCCTCCACCTATGTATGTTAAGAATCTTTCTCCGCCGAAATTGTTTTTTAGAGTCTTTTTCGTTGTCAACTTTTGAGCTCGCGCTTTTATACGTATCCAGTGACGATATGTATGTATGTATGTATGTGTAAAGAGACATACATTTGGATAAGTACAGTCAAATGAACTGTTATACGCAGTTAATTTTTTTTATTGTACTAGCTGTGTTTTAGTTTTTTTAAATGTTATGTTATCTATGTTTTTAATAAATTTGACATTGAAAGAAAAAAATATTAAAAGCTCAAAAAAATTTTTGGTAGGTTTTGGTTGGTTACGGTAGGAAATTTTGGTAGGAAAAAAAATTTGTCTGTGACAACACTGGTTGTTTCAATGGCACACTCCATTTGATATTTCATAACTAGTTTCTCATCCGACTTTTGTGGCCTCAGTAGCTATTTGGGCGTTCACTTGATAAAGCCGAATATTAACGTTAAATAAATGTACATATTGTGTTTTTTACATATCGCTCATGGGGCACCGAAATTGCGCATATGGAAACTGTGCATTTAGAATCTAAATTTTAGACATTATTTCGGTTTCAACCGAAACTGTGCATGTAAGCTCTATTTCGTTTTTTTTCATATGAATTATTTCGCTTTTAAAACGAAAGTATGCAAATGCATAATTTCGCTGTTTTTTCATATGCATTCCCTGTAGGACCTCGGAATAGACTTAGAGCACACCACAAACTAGAATGCAAGTGATTGTAACTAGTCCAAAGCTTGGTCCAACAACATGTGAAATTCTATTTACATTTAACATTGAATGTCCTAGGATCGGACCAATTGTCCGCTTCTGCATTACATTGTAACCAATTTTGGGGGGAAAACAAAAATAAAACTTACGCCAGCTGCGATTCGAACCGGGGTTCTCAGATTTTTTAAGCGGTCACTCTCTTTACATGCCCACGCCGCACATGAAAATTTGTTGACTAAGTGCCTACATATCAGCAAATCGTTAATTATACCCATTATCCGCCACTGCATGACATTGTAACCAATTTTAGAACAAAACTCGTACCTTATGCATTACATTCGGACCACTTTTAGTACAATTCACCTGTTTTACATTACATTGCTTTAAATTTTTGGACTATCTTTGGTCTAGTTACAAAAATACTATACCTACGACTATATTATTTATTTATTTATTTATTACAAACTGAAGCTTACAATTAAAATTATAAGCCTAGTAAGGAAAGCTATGGCTGCTATGGCCTTCAGCTTCTTCTTTGATGTATAAATAGAGCTTTATACTAAGTGCTTATAAGTAGTTTAGTATTTCATTCTAAATTTTCAGATGCGATATATTTATTGGATATATTTATTTAAATTTTGTAATATAATTTGGATATTTTTAANGTAGGTTTCAACAATTTTGAAGAGGAGGTATCATAGCTGTTCATAAGTACTTTGTTTAGTTTGTTTGTGATATAGTCCCTTTTCGCTTCTATTGAGGGAATGTTAGCTTCAAAAAGCATGTTATTAATCGGGGTCGTTCTAAATGCTCCTAGTGCGGTTCTTATAGCCGCATTGTGAAATGTCATGTTGTAGAAGTGCTATGTGTGAATTCCAATTATATTGTTTGTTGAACGTGACTCCTAGTATTCTTAAAGTATCTACTTTATTTATTTGGATGTTGTTGCAGTGCACAGAAGGCGAACACTGTTTTTTACGGCATATATGTAGGTGTTNAAAGGTCATGTTTTAGAAGTGCTATGTGTGAATTCCAATTATATTGTTTGTTGAACGTGACTCCTAGTATTCTTAAAGTATCTACTTTATTTATTTGGATGTTGTTGCAGTGCACAGAAGGCGAACACTGTTTTTTACGGCATATATGTAGGTGTTTGCATTTTTGTACCGAGAATAAATTAATAAATTTAAAAAAAAATTAAGATAACAGCATAATTAAATTTGTTTNTGCATAAGCGCAGAACGAGACTTCTTTATAAAAGGAAATTGTGGCACAAAGCTTGTTGTATGCTATTAGGAATATAATTACAGATAGGGGGGAGCCTTGCGGGATCCCGTTTTGAAGTGGGTAAGTTTCGGAAAGGAGATTGTCTAATCTGGCTTTAATTTTCCTATGGGTCATAAAGTTTCTTATATAGTTGAAAATTCGTGGCCCGACTTTCCACTCAAGCAGTTGATCTAAAATAGGGTGGATTCCAATTTTAGCAAATGCTTTTTCGAAATCGAGTGATATTATTGACAGATGTTTTCTTGCGGATAAAGATTCTGCAACATAATGATCTACATATAATAGAGCATCTGTTACTGATTTTCCCCGCTTAAATCCAATCTGGTTGTTATGTATGAGCTTGTTATTTNTGGCCCGACTTTCCACTCAAGCAGTTGATCTAAAATAGGGTGGATTCCAATTTTAGCAAATGCTTTTTCGAAATCGAGTGATATTATTGACAGATGTTTTCTTGCGGATAAAGATTCTGCAACATAATGATCTACATATAATATCTTTTCTCTTGAAATAACAGCGGAAGTTACTATCATTAGATGAGTTGGACCAATGCAAGCCAAACTCATCTGCAATTTGTTTACGATCTGTAATGTTTAAAAAGGGTGCATTTCGACTCTTCATGCAATTGATTCCGTGTTTTGTTTTATAACCACTAAGTCGTTTTATATTAGCCCAAATTTTTTCTGTTGGAGTGCTGGGATTGATTTCAGAGGTAAATTCTTCCAATGATTTTCTTTTGGATTGTTCGAGTTCCCTTTTAAAAATCGCATTAGCTCTTTTGTACCTCATCACGTTGCCTTGGTTAATGTTTCGTTTGAGGGAATTCCAGCATTTATTNGTTTCTAAGACGTAATTGTTGGGTTCTACAGTTGCCAGCAGTTTCGTAGCAGATGAGCTAAACAGCTACGTACGTCTTATGAACGCGCGATTAGTGCATTATGTCATACCATGTATGTCTATATGTGTTGTCACCGCTGTGCATGCTTTGTATACATATACCTTCTTAATTACATATGAAAAAGCATCCGAGACGTGCAAAACGCCATCCGTGCTTTATTTTATGCTTTATTTTAGTACGGGAGTATTTGAATTGAATATTTCAATGTACATATAATTGTAGTGTATGTATAATGGAAAAATCCATTTGGTTAAGACTTTCACTTGATTTAAATACGAACATTTTTAAACGGTAATTAATGTTTAAGTCAACACCTCAATCCCTACGTGTTGTAATAGTAATAAAGTCCGGCGCTTACACAATATGTTAGTGTTTGGCCGAACTTCTCCTCCGATTTGTCGTGTGGGCCTTAATGTTGTGGCACAAAGGGGGTGCCTACAGTTTTATGTCGGCTCTGAACGGCGATTGTATTTTATGGGAAGCTGTTTTTCATTTCCAAGGGTTGCGCACTTCTAACCACTACACCCCAGCGGCCTATATGCGAAACCTATTCAGATAAATTTTTGGGTTTTGGTATCGATATTTGGAATATCGAGTATTTTTATTCCGATATTAATAGGTACCCGATATTTTTAAAACGATACTTTAAATGAGTACCATATCGATACCTTCGGTTCGATATTGTGTCCCTAATCGTCACTAGGCACGAATGAAGATGCTCGAGTGTTTTGACGGCGAAAAAGGACGCGTGAAAAATTTTACGAAAAAATACGCTTGAAAATTTTTCGGCGAAGAAAGACGCGTAAACATGGATTCAACATCACTTCGGAAAAACTCTTTGGGGAATTCGTATAGTGTTACACTCGCAAAAATAGTTGACCGCAAAAATAAGTGTATGCGTCTTTCTTCGCCGTCAAAGAAGTTAACGCGTCTTCTTTGCCTCCACCTATGTATGTTAAGAATCTTTCTCCGCCGAAATTGTTTTTTAGAGTCTTTTTCGTTGTCAACTTTTGAGCTCGCGCTTTTATACGTATCCAGTGACGATATGTATGTATGTATGTATGTGTAAAAAAACATACATTTGGATAAGTCTGTGCAGTCAAATGAACTGTTATACGCAGTTAATTTTTTTTATTGTACTAGCTGTGTTTTAGTTTTACTAAATGTTATGTTATCTATGTTTTGGTAGGTTTTGGTTGGTTATGGTAGGAAATTTTGGTAGGAAAAAAAATTTGTCTGTGACAACACTGGTTGTTTCAATGGCACACTCCATTCGATATTTCATGACTAGTTTCTCATCCGACTTTTGTGGCCTCAGTAGCTATTTGGGCGTTCACTTGATAAAGCCGAATATTAACGTTAAATAAATGTACATATTGTTTTTTTTTTACATATCGCTCATGGGGCACCGAAATTGCGCATATGGAAGCTGTGCATTTAGAGTCTAAATTTTAGACATTATTTCGGTTTCAACCGAAACTGTGCATGTAAGCTCTATTTCGTTTTTTTTTTCATATGTATTATTTCGCTTTTAAAACGAAAGTATGCAAATGCATAATTTCGCTGTTTTTTCATATGCATTCCCTGTAGGACCTCGGAATAGACTTAGAGCACACCACAAACTAGACTGAAAGTGATTGTAACTAGTCCAAAGCTTGGTCCAACAACATGTGAAATTCTATTTACATTTAACATTGAATGTCCTAGGCTCGGACCAATTGTCCGCTTCTGCATTACATTGTAACCAATTTTGGGGGGAAAAACAAAAATAAAACTTACGCCAGCTGCGATTCGAACCGGGGTTCTCAGATTTTTTAAGCGGACACTCTCTCTACATGCCCACGCCGCACATGAAAATTTGTTGACTAAGTGCCTACATATCAGCAAATCGTTAATTATACCCATTATCCGCCACTGCATGACATTGTAACCAATTTTAGAACAAAACTCGTACCTTATGCATTACATTCGGCCCACTTTTAGTATAATTCACCTGTTTTACATTACATTGCTTTAAATTTTTGGACTATCTTTGGTCTAGTTACAAAACTACTATACCTACGATTATATTTTTCGAGCAATTGGACCAATCTTCCCTTCAGGGTTATTTCGGTTTTCAACCGAAACTGTGCATGTATGCATTACTTCGGGTTTTTCATATGCATGATTTCGGTTTTCAACCGAAACTGTGCATGCATGCATTATTTCGGTTTTGAACCGAAACTGTGTATGCATGCATTAATTTGGTTTTTGTTATATGCATTATTTCGGTTTTGAACCGAAACTGTGCATGTATGCATACCTTCGTCTTACACTGTGCATGTGTGCATTACTTCGTCTTTCACATATGCATTATTTCGGTTTTGAACCGAAACTGTGCATGTATGCATACCTTCGTCTTACACTGTGCATGTGTGCATTACTTCGTCTTTCACATATGCATTATTTCGGTTTTGAACCGAAACTGTGCATGTATGCATACCTTCGTCTTACACTGTGCATGTGTGCATTACTTCGTCTTTCACATATGCATTATTTCGGTTTTGAACCGAAACTGTGCATGTATGCATACCTTCGTCTTACACTGTGCATGTGTGCATTACTTCGTCTTTCACATATGCATTATTTCGGTTTTGAACCGAAACTGTGCATGTATGCATACCTTCGTCTTACACTGTGCATGTGTGCATTACTTCGTCTTTCACATATGCATTATTTCGGTTTTGAACCGAAACTGTGCATGTATGCATACCTTCGTCTTACACTGTGCATGTGTGCATTACTTCGTCTTTCACATATGCATTATTTCGGTTTTGAACCGAAACTGTGCATGTATGCATACCTTCGTCTTACACTGTGCATGTGTGCATTACTTCGTCTTTCACATATGCATTATTTCGGTTTTGAACCGAAATTGGACATGCATGCATTATTTCGGTTTTTGTTACATTATGGTTTTCTAACGAAATGTGCATATGGATAATTTCGTTTTTTTCTAATATGAATTATTTACTTCTACTTAGTAAAGGTTATAATCCCTAAGCGGGGCCGAAGGATTTCACAAAAATGTATTGAAATGTTATTTTTTTACAAAAGTGCCATTTTGGCACTTTGTGCCGAATTGAAAAATTAAGTACCATTTGAAGTAAAATACTTGGCGCCAAAAATGGCACGGTTTGAGTCAAGTTGGCAGCCCTGCACTTGGAACGCTGGCGGGTGGAGCGCTCAAATATTTGCGGTACAGAACTTGTCCAATCGAGAGGATTTTCACCGAGATGAGCTCGTTTTTTAATGTCCCCAGATTCGACATCCGAGCCTTTGCTTTCGCTGGAGGAATCTAAAATTATTTCTAGGTTGCCTTTAAGACTTTAAGCAGTACTTGTTGAAGGCCCATCAATGTTGCTTTATATATTACTTAAACGTATAGCACCTGAAGCCAAAAGCCGGTTTTTGTCCGCACCCTGGTTAGACAGATTTAATTAATAAAATTGAAAATATTAACACATGTTCCAGCGTTGTCACTTACTCAATAGGTCATCACAAAAATAATAGCAATTGTCACCGTTGGAGCTTTCAAATTGCCCTCTGCATACCTAAACGTGACAATTGATTATAAACATGACAATAGTTATAGCGGCGAGACAGCCCTATTGCACGCGAATGGGGCTGTTAGAGCCATATCAACAATATTAGAGTGGACTTTCTGTCCATGTACACATTGGAATGCGAGTGCAAATATTCGCAACAGCCCTGTTCCGTACATATACACTTAGGAAATTATTTCTTTGACGAAGTTTTCACTTTTTTTGTTTTTTTTTCTTTTATTTCCAGTAGTATTTATTACCTTTAATTCAAAATGTGTACTCCGCGTGGTTCTACATATCTACTCTATATATATGTATATATATGTGTATATGTATATATATTAATCTTTTTTTTATTTGTTGTTGGTCTTTTATATGCAGGCTTGAATTTTATCGATACGGGTTTCGCACCTTTCGGAATCTTCAAAACTTAGTAATTAATTTAATAGTTGTGCGATGTAGGCTTTTCCCACAAGCCTCCGGGGGGTATGATGTGTTTAGATTTCATACGCTGAATCAACTAGGAAACGACGACGAGACCGCGTGGCCAGCATGTGGCCTGATACTGAAGACCGGGGCGATTTGAGCACGTGACAGTAGTGTTCGTGAATCTGTTTACAAAGAGGACAATGAGGAAAGCAATAAGAAAGGCGTTGAGAATAAATGAGCCTTTAGCGTATTACATTCTTTTGGTTTTGTTTGCTGAAGCAATGCATGATTTCCAATCTCCTCTGATGGCAGACTCAATTGGAACCTTTGAGTGTCCCAAAAAATCTCACGGTTTTAATAAATGCCAGCTAACATGCCCAATGACTTAAAGATGTAATTTTATATTCAACAATTTTTAATGAGCTTGAGGCCGTTTTTAATGAAAAACTTATTGTGGAAAAGCAACCGAAAATTTCCGAAATCGCTGTCACTTCTACCATTTTTACAACGCTTTTATCAACTTGCAATGTTGTGTTCCAGAAACTTTCAATGTTGTGTTCCAGAAACTTTCAATGTTGTGTGTCCGACACCATAAAGCAAAGCTTTGAAAAGCTCCTATAAAAAAAATAATACTTCTCAGTCCCATAGAATTTGTTTTGATAACTTTTGATTTTGAAATTTTAGCAAAAGTCATTATAAACAATCTATGAAATTGAAAATGAAAATGAAAATGAAAAGCGTGGGGCGCATGTAATACACTTGAATTGATATGAAAAGTAATATATGAATGTATGTATGTGGGTATATGAATAACGACCGCTTAAAATCGATTTCAAAGTTCTACTTTCGCTGTAGAAATTTTAGGTCTACGTTATGTAGTTTGACTATGGTCAATTAAATCGAATGCTTTGTATT
>NW_016157289.1:364938-394450 GCF_001687245.7 Rhagoletis zephyria
GCATAGTGAATAGGGCGAGGTAGATGACATCTAGATGTCGCCCTATGTACTACGTTTGCTACACCGGAAATAGACGACACGCCATTTCTTTAAATAAAATTAATTGTTGCTCGTTTGTATGTACATACATTGTAAATGCATGTGTGTGCACCTTTCTATTAATATCGTTGAATTATTTTAATATCTATTGCAAACTTTTATTCAGACAGGACTAAAAGGTAGAAAATAAATAATATAAAAAAAAACTTTTTAATATACAACGCTTTTATAAATGGACTAAAAAGTAGAAAATAATACTTCTCAGTCCCATAGAATTTGTTTTGATGCATGCGCTCCACGTTTTTCATTTTCAATTTCATAGATTGTTTATAATGACTTTTGCTAAAATTTCAAAATCAAAAGTTATCAAAACAAATTCTATGGGACTGAGAAGTATTATTTTCTACTTTTTAGTCCATTTATAAAAGCGTTGTATATTAAAAAGTTTTTTTATATTATTTATTTCACATTATTGTTGCTTTTCCACAATAGGTTTTCCATTAAAAGCGGCCTCAAGCTCATTAAAAATTGTTGAATATAATTGTTATAAGGCCATAAAATAACAAAAACAAATAACTTAAGGACGAGCACACCTAAAAGTTAAACATTCTAAAAATAGAATTATTAGCAAAAACCAACAACCACATGATCAAGTGAATTGCAGCGGAATAGCTGCGCTTGATTGTGTTGGCATAACAAATGAAAAAGGGGGAAAAAGGAACGATAATGTACAAGGCGAACTTTGCATAGTGCATAGGCCACTCACGATTGAGAGAAATAGAGATTGCGCCAATCGCGGTACCGCTAATCCGCTCTTTGTATTTTGACAGAATCAGCTGTGTGCGTGACGTCATCTTGGTGTAATTGTTGATTGTGAGCATACGAAAAAACCAAATAATAATTTTAATATTTGTGCGTTAATATTTCTGCGTGGTTTTAAACAATTATTGAGACATTACAAAGCAAAATGAAGTTTGCAGTGGCAAAGTGTAATAGTGAAAACAAAAGGAAAGCATGCGATATCAGTTTTTTTCGTTTCCTACGGACGCGAACCTGGCGAAAAATTGGAAGAAGTTTCGCCGGTGATTATGCATTAAACACCAAATCAAACTACCTATGTGTGCATGAAGCACTTTACTAGTGAAGATATTGAAAATAATACACAGTTCGAAATGGGTAACATATTGTGTACTTTCATATTAATTGCATTTAATATCGTTTTCGTAAACGCTGTCAGCAAGTTACTTGAGCAGAGTGAGACTGCCGTTGCCACTGCAGGTAACCATTTGCATTTATATAAAGTTATATAAAGCTGTGGAGTCAACAGCTGTGGAGTTTATGGTGGTTGGCTACCGTCCACAAATATGAATATGCACTCTGCATTGCTTTTTACAATGGCGAGTCCAAAAATTCACTTTGCTGCACACCTTCCTTTTGGTCTACATGAAATTGCAAACACTCCTAACACATCCATTTTTTCATTTGCTAAAAATCGTACTTACCTAAAGGGCTACATGTCCAAAATTATTGTTACGTGTTCCTAATTAATCAATCTTTGTATCGTCGTTTAAAATGCAAAACCGCGTATCAACAAAATGCAAAACCGCGTATCAGCAAAATGCAAAACCGCGTATGTGAAGTTGTAGAAATTATTTTCTAGAGCGTAAAAACACTCATATTTCAAAATGGTTCTCTTTTTTATAAAGCAATCGCACTTCTGGCTAGTATATTTCAGGACGAATGGATAAGGATTGAGCCAAGAGCTTGTGTGAGCAAATCCAAATTTTGGCAGCCAATGTCAGTTACGCGGTTTTGCAGAATGACGATACGCGGTTTTGTACTTTGAGCGACGGTATATTTATTGATTCCTGCAAAATTGGGCCATGTAATATTAAAATTAACACATTTTTCTGCATTGTTTACATATCTTTCTATGCGTTTTGGCATTTCTCTCTCGCAATTGCGCCAAGATGACGTCACGCAAAAATTACGCTCAAAAATCCTCTCTCATTGGCGCAATCTTGTATTCTATCATTCTTGTAGGCAACTGGCTGAGTCAGTGGGATCGTCGGTTCGAAGCCTACTGAAAGAAGTCTGATGAGGAAATGTGGTGATTTCTGAAATAGCTATCACTTCTACCATTTTTTCACATTATTGTTGCTTTTCCACAATAAAGTTTTCATTAACAACGGCCTCAAGCTCATTAAAAATTCTTGAATATAATTGTTATAAGGCCATAAAATAACAAAAACAAATGATGTAATTTTATCGCAAAAAAAGGTGAACTTACAAAACTATCGAATTGATAGCAGGAAAAAAATAAATACACTACTTGCAATAATGTCGCAAGATTTTAGTGGTGGATTTTAGACACCCTTGAAGTGATCCTACTTGGTCCGCAGTTGAAATGGAAGGAAGTCACTACTTTTCGTAAAGTAGTCTTGAGCTCTTGGCTTCGGCAAACATGCAGGAAAAATGGCAAGGTTTGTACTACTGTTTTGACCGAAAAGTACTTTTTCTACCCATTGTATGGATATATACAAATATCGCTTGCGAGAATTTTTTACGTGTAGGGTTGCTTCGAAAACAAATTTCTGTTAAAATATACTATCATTATTCCATTCGAACTAATCAAATACAACAATTCTGGTTTTACCAGAAAATTGTTTGTTGAGGACATGGGTCCCAAAGAATAAAACATTGGACTTCTTAATTCGAAGTCAATTGTAGGGGTGAACCTTACATGAGATACTGGCAATCATTACAGCTATGAAATTTTTACACAACATAGAAGAAGCTTTAGCGGTTATTTCTGCATACTTAGCTCATTTTGTATTTTTTTTGATCATGATACTAATGAAGTAAATGAGCTATATGTACATATATGTATGTAGCCCTGTGGAAAAACAATACAACTCGTAGGAAAAAGTGGGGAATTTATTTTTGTTGAGTGGAGATTTTCTAAAAAAGTATGTACCATCATCGGCAGGCAATGGCAAACCTCCGGGTGTATTTCTGTCAAGATATTTCTGTCGGAGTCGGCGTAAAACCATAGGTCCCTCCCCTTCGTGTGGTAACATCAAGGCGCACGCCTCAAATCGGAGGAGAAGCTCGGCCAAACACTAGCACATGTGTAAGCGACAATCTATTATTATTATCATTATGTACCATCACCGCATGTTACAGAATGTAAAGGAGCACATAGAACCACTACTTGTAATAGTATGAACTATGTCCCCCAGAGCTGTCAGAGTAGTGTTCATCCCAAAGCCTGGTAGGAATATCCACGAAACAGCGAAAGACTTTAGACCTATAAGCCTGACTTCCTTTGTTCTTAAAGCACTGGAAAGGCCAATATATATATATACATATAAAATTGTTCTTGGGAGAAGAATCCCTATCAACAGCGCAACACGCTTACATCAAAGGAAAATCGACAGAGTCAGCTTTACATAGGGATGTTCCGATACAAGTAAATATGAGTATGTACTCGATACTTTTGTTTCGATACCAACTACTTTTTTTACTCGAATCGTTGTTTCGATACCTAATTGGTATCGAAAGAAAAGTAGTTGTATCGAATAGATTTGAGCACAGCCATATGGTCGGCCATATTTTTCTATGGAAGAAACTTTGCTTTAAACAATGGCACCGCCAAAATCTAAAGTGTGGATATATTTTTACAAGAAGATCGAGCTATTTCGGCAGCCAGGTCGAAAACGCCCTAGCGAAGTTAAATTTTCAGACTTTATCTGTGACATACCTTTTGCTACACCTGAGTGGAAGATCGACCTATCACGGCAGCCAGATCGAAAACGCCCTTTCTCAGCAAACTTTTCAAAAGGCGCCCTATTTCAGAATTGGATTAAAAAACGACTTATCTCAGAAAACTTTTCAAGAACGCCTTATTTCAGAATTTGATCCAAAACCGCCCTTACCTCAACTGAAAGTATATTGAAAATATTTGAGGTAGGCCGTTTTTGAATCGGCAGCCGAGATAGGCGTTTTTGAAACGAATTCTGAATCAGGGTGTTCTTGAAAAGTTTTCTGAGATAGGTCGTTTTTTAATCAAATTCTGATTAGGGCGCTTTTGAAAAGTTTTCTGAGAAAGGTCGTTTTCGAATTGGTTTCGATCTTCCACTCAGGTGTCGTCGCAAAAGGTATGCCACAGATAAAATCTGAAAATTTATCTTCGCTTCGTTGCATGAAAAATTATCAATATAAGTAGGTATCGATACATTCGCTTTACTTATATAAGTAGTATCGAAATAGCGATTTGAGTAAACTCATTTAAGTAGGTATCGATACTTTGATGGTATCGGAACGTCCCTAGCTTTACATGATGTTGTGGGGTTCATAGAAAAATCACTGCACTTCAAGCGTTTCCTGGATATAGAGGGCACCTTCAACAACATTGAAGTTGACACCATCATCTAATTACTTATGGGAATTGGTATGACGGCGGTATGGTTTGCTGGGTACGCTCCATGGTGGAAAGTAGAATTATTCAGGCCAAAAGCGGAGATAGTCTAATAACTAGATATGTGAGTAAAGGTACTCCTCAGGGTGGTGTACTCTCCCCCCTGTTGTGGGTTGTACATTAAACAGCGTGCTGTTAGAACTCAATAGAGGAGAAGTAAAGTAGTGGCGTATGATGACGATATAAAGATGGAAGTCGCAAGGCCTTTTCTTTCTATTGTAAATGCAATTCTAGAAAAAGCACTGGGTAGACTACACACGTGGGCTAAAGGCAGTGGCCTTATCGCAAACCCAAGCAAAACTGAGTTGTTACTGTTTACTAATAGGAATAACATACCCCAAATTTTGACTTCCATCCATAGGCGGAAAGACAATCCCCCTATCGTCCAATGCAAAATACCTGGGAGTAATTCTAGATATCAAATTAAATTGGACACTTAACGTTGAGAAACGTAAAAAGAGGGCCTATATCGCTTATTATACTTGTATACGGATCTTCAATAGAAACTGGGGTTAAAAGCGAAACTTGTGATGTGGATGTATATCGCTGTCATAAGGCCAATCCTAGCCTACGGCGCCCTAGTAAGGTGGCCAGCCTTAGGCAAACACTACAATGTCAGTAAACTAAATAGCTTACAAAGGGCGGCATGCTCGTGGACAACTGGGGCACTGAAATCCTGCCATTCAGAAGCACTGAATGTAGTCCTCAATATGATGTCCATTGATTTATGCCTAAAGGAAACTGCGATGTACTCAGCATTACGACTCAGAGAGTCTGGGCTTTGGGGATCGAGGACCTTCGGGCATAGCTCAATCTTAGGCCTTACCTGGATAGGAAATAAAACTACGGTCTATATGGTATCAAGCCTCTATTTGGGCTTGAATGTACAAGTGCCGTTTCCATACAGGACGGAATGGAGAAGGGGCCAAGCTGCCGATAAGGGTCCAAAGTGGACTGCGGTATAGGGACAGGGGTATAATCTGAGGAGCTTGGTGTCAATCGGTCCCTCCAGCTGGAAAACCATGCTAGCATATTTCAAGCTGAAGTTCTGGGCATATGTGAAGCCTGTATAATACTAAAGAATAATGCTACCAGGAAAGAAAGAGCGGCTATTTACTCAGATAGCCAGACAGCACTCCTGGCTGTATCATGCACTGCACCAAGTCCAAGCGAGTCAATGAATGCAATGTCCATCTCTCTTGTCTGGGTTCCCGGCCATAGGAACATAGAAGGCAACGAGAGAGCAGACAAAATGGCCAAGGCGGGAGCTTGTTTGGATGAATCTGCAGCGGTGATACTGGGTTATCCCCTCAGAAAAATACAAACAGAAATCCACTTGCACGTTTGGAACTGGCAGAGAGGAGGTGGTCAGGGATTCAGACTTTCAAAATAGTACGACAGCTTTGGTATGACTTTAGCAGGAAAAGACCAGCAGAACGGCTCAGTAGGTCAAGGGTACAATTATTTAGAATTGTAGCGACTATCACCGGTCATTGGCCGCTAGGAAAACATGCTTGTAGAATAGGACTTCCATATAACAGAATATGCCGCAGATGCGGCTTGGATGTCAGCGAAGAAACAGAATTTCATTTCCTGTGCGAATGCCCAGGTCTGTCTTATTTAAGACATAGCTTTGGTTAGGTTAAGTTGGCAGGCCCGCGAAGGGGACTCACTTAGACAATTTAATTATCCATTGTGATACCACATTACATAAAAATTCATTTGAACGGTAACTGTGTAAAATTACGAGAAGCGCTGGGTGCTCACTCCAAAGTTCCGCAAACAGCTGATGTCCACTCCGGAGAGTCCCTCGGGAGTGTTGATGAGATGCGCAACGAGGTGCTTAAACCTTAATCTAGCGAAAGCCGGGCAGTTGAGTAGGAAGTGCTGAGATAATTTCACCTCGTCTTCCAGGCAACTGCGGCAATAGGGATCCGTGAGGATCTTAAGTCGCACTGCGTGAGTTTCCATAGGACAGTGTCCGGTCAGTACACCTCTCAGAAGGACCTTGCAACTTTTCAGGTCGGGGGTTTCCTCCATCTGTCCAAAAGTAGACAGCAGGTTGCCAACATAACTCCAATTCCCTCCCTGTCTGAGGTGATGGCCTCGAGGGTGCCCCGCTTAGCGAGTTCATCAGCCCTGCAATATCCTGTGATATCACTGTGCCCTGGGACCCAAATAGGTTTGATCTGGAAGTATTCCGAAGCAGTTGAGAGAGAGGTCAGGCATTCCCCGACCAATTTTGAACAGACCATTAGCGATCCCAGTGCCCTAATTGCCGCCTGGCTATCAGTGTATATATTTACCCTTCTTGTCGACAATACATACAATACATTGGTGCATAGCCAATCGGCTGCCACTTTTATAGCGGCCACTTCGGCCAGAAAAACGCTGCAGAGATCCGGTAGTCTGAACGTAAGAATTACTGAGAGTTCCTGATAGTAGACAACCTCCTCCAACTCTCTCCCTTCCAGCTTCGATCCGTCCGTGAAGATGTTTATTGGACCTCTTCTCCAGAGACTACCCTTCTTCCATTCGTCCCTTGGAGGGATGTGCGTGGAGAGGAATCCCTTTGGGGCCGGGTGACTCTGGTCCATTTCTTTCGGCAGGAAGTCGGAACTTTCGAGAATTGTCGAGTGCCCGCGCACTGGGTTGAAAGAGAAGAGTAGACACCTCCTCCAACTCTCGCTTCCAGCTTCGATCCGTCCGTGAAGATGTTTATTGGACCTTTTCTCCAGAGACTACCCTTCTTCCATTCGTCCATTGGAGGGATGTGCGTGGAGAGGAATCCCTTTTTGGCCGGGTGACTCCGGTACATTTCTTTCGGCAGGAAGTCGAAACTTTCGAGAATTGTCGAGTGCCCGTGCACTGGGTTGAAAGAGAATCCAGAGCTTTTGAGCCTGATGGCTAAGCGAACCGCAGCTACCTTGCCCGCAATGTCGACAGGTGCGACATTGAGTATAGCGTTTAGCGCTAGAGTAGGAGTGGTACGGAGCGCCCCGCTGATTCTAACGAGGGCTGCCCTTTGCACGCGCTCCAGCTTCTTAACATGAGTGGTCTTTTCCAGTGAACTCCATCAGACAATGACCCCATATAACATTATTGGCTTAATAATGGTTTCATATAGCCAATGCATCACTTTTGGGGAGAGGCCCCATTTCTTCCCCATGGCATTCTTGCAGCAGTAGAGAGCCAGAAATGCCTTCTTTACTCGTTTTTAACTATTTGGTTTCCATGACAACTTCCCGTCCAGGATCACGCCCAAGAACTTGACCCTGTCGGAGAGAACCAGTGGAACACCCCCTATTGAGGGGAGCTGGGCATGGGGCTTTTTGTACCTGCTGGTAAAATGAACGAGCTCCGTCTTTCCAGGATTGACAGCAAGTCCGCAGCTAGCGGACCAATTTGTGACCATGTTCAGGTACCCTTGCATAAGATCGTACAGAGTGTCAAAGAACTTTCCTCTGACGATGAGTGCCACGTCATCCACGTAGGCAACAACCCTGCATCCTCTCCTCCAAGACTACGTTATCATGACTATCCAGATAAAGGGTGAAAGGACGCCTCCCTGCGGCCTGCAGGATGCCTCTTCTCCCTTTACGCTGCTGAGAGGTGTTGCCCCATTCCGCTGTGACAGTTCTGTCGTGCAGTATATGTAAGATGACCCTTACTAAGTAACTCTCGACTCCGAGCTTAGTAAGGGCTCTACTACAAAATCTTTATTCCTAAGAGGCTCCTCTATGACTTTGAAAATTGAACCCAGAGCAGATTTTACGGATCTACCCTTCGAGTAGGCATGCTGAGAGAGGCTAAAACGCTCTCGAGGAGTCCTGTTTTTTATGTACAGGTAAATCAGTCTCTCAAAAGTCTTCAGTAAGAAAGATGAGAAACTGATTGGTCTGAAGTCCATCGGGGACACATTAGAGTTCCTTTCTGCTTTGGGGATGAACGTGACCTTTATACTCCTCCAAGCCCCCGGGATGTACGCTCTTTCTAAGCAGCTCGCATAGATAGGGGTGACCCAGCGGCACGATAACTCCGCAGCCTTTTGCAGTTGCGCAGGAATGATGCCATCCGGTCTAGGGGACTTCGAAAGGCTTGAAAGAGTCAATCGCCGAGAGCAGGCGGCACCTCTCCAGTAGTTCACCGGAAAAGGAGGTAAGGTAGTCGCCCGTTCCAACACCGGTGGGCTCACACGGTGCAGAATTTTCGATTCCGCGCCACTCATCGCCCAGTTGCCCTCTTCGTACCTCAAGTACTCCAGGGGTACGGGATTGCTCGCGAGGATTCGCCTGAATGGAGATGATTCATTACAATCTTCCACGGTTTCGCAGAAATTTCTCCATCACTGGCTTTTGTCCTTTCTTATCTCGGACTTATATATGCCCAGCCCGATCTTATAGAGTTCCCAGTCGAAGTGTTCTCCACTCTTCTTGGCTTTGTTGAAAAGGCGTCTGCTCGACGCTCAGAGTTCTTAGTACTCAGCGGTCATGAGCTTTCGATGGCACTCTTAAAAGCTGATGTAAACTCCTCCACCATAACATCAATCGAGCCTTCGGTGCTTAAGCTCTCCAGGGGGGCCTCTGGGAGTAGTTTCCGCAGTTTTTTTTTTAACTATAGAGGTCCCAGTTTGTCCTCGTAAGATTCCTAAATGGGATACTCTTAGGAAGATCTTCGTGCAAAAAAAAACTTAATATACCTATGGTCCGAAAAGGAGTGATCATTAAGAACCCTCCAATCGGAGACGCGGGATATTACAGAAGACGAGGCTAGGGTAAGGTCAAGAACCTCTTGCCTAGCCGGGGTGATAAAGGCCGGTTCGTTTCCTCTATTTCAAATACATAAGTCATCACTTAGAATATAATCCAAAAGTGAATCACGTCTTGCATTGATATCTGAGCTTCCCCAGCACGAGTGTCGTGAATTTGTGTCCGATCCGATAATTACGTCGGCTTTCCGTCGCCTCGCTTCGGCTATGGCTTCACGTAGTAGTAATGGAGGTGGTTCCACCTCGTCATCATGTGCCATGTATGCGGATATAATCCAAAGCTTTCTGGCGTCGCTATCCAGGTTAACAGTCACAATGTCCTCGTTGCTGAAATTAGGTAGAATTGGTGCTTTGAATTCGTTTGTGATGAGCATGCAGGATCTTGATCTACCTGCTAGTTTCTGCACCATCAGCTTGAAATTAGGCGTCCTGATCCTGGAGATACCGCTACTGCTTAGCCACGGCTCCTGGATCAGGGCTACGTCGGCTCCACCTTGCTCCAGGTGGATAAGGAGATTTGCGTACGCCGCCATAGAGTGTTGGAGGTTTATTTGTGTTGGAGGTTTATTTTCATCCTCCAAAGTCCTCTCCAGCCACGCCAGTTCGACGTCCTCGTTTACTGAGGCTAAGAGCCTCTCTTCCTCCGCCCTGTCGTAGAACCGTCCGATGCTGATGACGGATCCCTCCGTTGAGAGAGCATCCTCAGCACTTTCGGCCTCCGACATGACGGATTCTACCTCCATACTCAGGGGGGCTTCCTCGGCCTCTGGCTCACGCATTGCCGGCACCTCAGGAGGTTGAGAGCCATCACCCCTGGAATCGGATTGGTAGACCCTAAGGACTACCCTTTCGAATCCATTAGTGATGACTACCCTGAACTCAGCGAGGGGGCCAGGGATTCCGCATTAAGTAATATCAGCGCTAGCCGATGTGACTCCTCGGAATCCTCGGACGCCTCAAATCTGACGACACTTTAGTTGTGCGTGGGCAGATGCGGGTTGCAGTATCGGAGGATTTCCTCAATCTCCTCCGGTGCGGAGGGCTCGGCGGGGGGGGGAGCCAGCCACGGGCACTCGGGCGGGCAGGAAGATCCTTCTCGTCCACGGCTTCCAGCTTGGCGCCCTCCCAAACCTCCCCCACCAGAGGCACTGCAGACTTATAAAGAGATGACGACCGCTCTTCGGCGCAGACAATCCTTTTGTGGATGCCATGATGCCATCCACCATCCTCACATCGCGGAGGTGGACCAGGGTTTCCCTTGACCACCCTCAGAAAAACAGAGGAGATGGCTGCTGCTACGCGCCTCCAGTTTTCCATGGGTATGGTGCCATCTAAGACATAAAACTTTCGGAAAACACATAATGCAGCAGTTAACGGATTTATCCAGTGCTACAATAGGCGACATACATATATAAATTCATAATCGTTGTAAATAGTTAGACTAAACTGCTGGAACGTTCTGAAATGTAGGCTACAGTAGAATAAAATATTATTTTCCATGAGAAGTGCAACAAAATGGCGCTTAATGCGCTAATGAATTCCTGAGCGACTACTTGGGTAGCACTACAACCAAGCAACCATATAACAAGCACCATATAAATTATAAAAGTTCAACAGATATTAGCAGTTTCCGTCAAAAATTTTAAACCTTTTATTCAGAATTTTTAGAAAAAGTTTAGGTATGCACTTTTTTAGCCCATTCAATTTGATTTAAATAAAGTGCGAGTTTCAAGACGCTAGAAAATAGAGTTGATTTTTAATAATTTTTTGGCTGAATAAGCTTTCAAGTATAAAGGCATAGCTATATACCATGCATTGTTGCCGTTGCCATCATTTGTTGCTTCGAAACGTGGGTGTGTAGGAGATGTTCCGAACATAAATGCATAAGTACATACATATTATTCAAACAAGAAAAAAGCCTGCAATGTTCATAAGTGTAACTATAAGACAAAGCAAACATTGACAAAAAAATTATTTTATATGTAAGTATTATGCGCAAAATACAAAATGCAAAAAAGGAGAACATTTCAGTCTTAAAGGAGGACATTTCGTTTTTAGGCAAAAAGGAGGACGTCTGGCAACCCTACCAATGAGAAATAACCGGTCTTCATTGGAAATATATTTTGTGGCATGATTATAACGACATCACTGCTTTCCTGTGGAGACAGGGCCATGAATTCACTTAAGGCTCGAACAACAAGGAAACCGTCGCCGTCTTTTTTTACAGAAAGTAATAATAATGTCATGTAGCATTTTGTTTAACGTTTTTGATGCAAATGTTTGGGGAAAACATTAAACATTCGTCTTGCTGTTTGCACACTTCCGTGTAACTTAAATTGCATATCAGCCAACTTGCATTTCTTGCACTCACTTACTGATACATATCAGTAAATGCTGCAAAACATGTAAATCGTCATGACAGTAAATGCGAAAATTAAAAACAATAAAATACATGGCAACATACATATGCAAATATGTATTTAAACAAACAAACAAATGCAAATATTTAAACCTGTACGGATACGCATGTATGCAAAATGCTATTGAACCACTTTTGCTATCTTAACATACGGGCCACCGAAATTGCGCATTTGGAAACTGTGCATTCAGACTTTATTTCGGTTTCAACCGAAACTGTGCATGTTTGCTTTATTTCGGTTTATGCCATATGCATTATTTCGGTTTTCAAACGAAACTATGCATACATGCATTATTTCGGTTTTTGATATATATCGGTTTTGAACCGAAACTGTGCATGTATGCATTACTTCGTTTTTCTTATATGCATTACTTCGGTTTTGAATCGAAACTGTGCATGTATGCTTTATTTCGGTTTTTGCCATATGCATTATTTCGGTTTTCAACAGAAACGGTGCATGTATGCATTACTTCGCTTTTTTCCATAAGCCTTATTTCGCTTTTAAAACGAAAATATGCATATGCATAATTTCGGTATTTTTTCATATGCGTTATTTCGGTTTTCAACCGAAACTGTGCATATATGCATTACTTCGGTTTTTTTCATATGCATTATTTGGGTTTTCAGACGAAAGTGTGCATATGCATAATTTCGGTATTTTTTCATATGCGTTATTTCGGTTTTCAACCGAAACTGTGCATATATGCATTACTTCGGTTTTTTTCATATGCATTATTTGGGTTTTCAGACGAAAGTGTGCATATGCATAATTTCGGTATTTTTTCATATGCGTTATTTCGGTTTTCAACCGAAACTGTGCATATATGCATTACTTCGGTTTTTTTCATATGCATTATTTGGGTTTTCAGACGAAAGTGTGCATATGCATAATTTCGGTTTTTTAACCGACTTCCAAAAAAGGAGGAGGTTATCAGTTCGTCGGAATCTTTTTTTTTTTTTTTTTTTTATGTATGTTACCGCATAACTTTGGACCACGTCAACCGATTTCGATAATTCTTTTTGCATCGGAAAGGTAGTGTCTCAGAGGTGGTCCCATACTAATCTGGTTAAGATCCGATCAGCGGATCATGAGATATATACATATATGTATATATTTTTTTTATATGGGAGTTGAAGTCGGTTTTTTTTTGCTAAAAATTACTTGCGTAATATGCATTATTGAGGTTTTCAATTGAAACTGTGCATATATGCGTTATTTCGTTTTTTTTTTTCATATGCATTATTTCGGCTTTCAACCGCAATTGTGCATATATGCATTATTTGGTTTTTATCGTATGTATTATTTCGCTTTTTTTTCATATGCATTATTTCGTATGCACAGTTTCCATATGCACAATTTCTGGGTGCCTTAGCATACATACATAAATACATATGGTGTATGTATGTAAATATTTTTCATATTTTTTGTTATCTTACATATGTATAAGTATGTGTTTAATATACCCTGCAGCAAATCAAACTGGTTCCGAACTGGCGCTGAGCTAGCCTGATAAGGAACGGTACTGGTTCTTCATCTATCCCAACGCAATGCTTTCAACTGTCTTTTTTAACATTGCGATGTCCTAGGAGGTGACAATTGTCGCCCTCTGCAGAACTTTTGAACTTGTTCTGAATTGGCTCTGGCTTAGATGGTTCTGAGACAGTTCATATAGCAACAGTTACCAGATAGTTTAAAAAGGGCCACCTCCGAGCTAGAACAAATGTGGTTGGTTTTGAGCTGGTTCTTAGAAGTATAGAATAGAGCCTTTTCGTTAAATACTGTAATTAAATAAGCACGCATAGAATTTTGTAAATGAAAAATACTTCATTTTATGATTAATGAGCTATTTGTTTTGCACTTATTTACTTTTTGAGGCAAACTGTGCTTTAAATGAATAATATAATGTGTCAGTTATTCCTTCATTTTCTAAAACCGTTATTCTAAAAAATTATTTATATTTGTTATGAATAAAGAGTATTGCTGTGATACTTATAATTAATAATCTAAACTAAGTGATGTGAAAAAATTAGATAAACGGTGAATTGAATGCTTATTTGTGCTAACTCGGCGTTAAATTGTATTAAATGTGTTGAAATGTACTACATAGACCCTCTGGCATCAAATTAAGAATATACAGAATTTTGAATATTCACAATGGTTTTCATGCTAAATATTTTTCGTGAGTATTTTATTCAAAGATTGCTCATTGGTATTATAACATAAACATATAAATTCGCGTTTCTAACTCTGTTGGAAATTTTGTAGAATACTAGAAACTGAAGAGTTTATAAGTATGCAGTTCTATAGCCCATTAAATTTTAGTATAATTAATCGCGCTGATTTTTAATAACTCTTTTAACGCACGCTCTTGAAGATATTCTCCTATCTAAATATTTTCATGTAAGATGCTAGATTACACTGTACTACACTATGATTTGAATTGCTACAAAGCAGCATACTCGAAATATTTATAAAAAAAACTCTGATTAAAAAGTTTGAAATTTGAAGACAGTTTTAGAGTTCTATCAAGTTTGCAGCAGAGTTAGGGATTTGAATTTAAATGGTTTATGGAATATGAGACATACTTAACGAAAAATATTTAAAATGAAAAACATTGGAAATTGAAAAATCACTGCATAACTACACATTTCGGGTGCTCAGTGATATATTTACGTATGTACTGTATCGGTCATATCAATAGCATCCCCATTTCAAAGTGAAATTTTTTACCACTTTTGTAATTTTTCTTTTTTAATTTTTCTTTTTTTAACTAAATTTTAACTATCTAATTTCTTACGAATAATAACTCTAATATTATTCGACAGCATGTTTTTAGTACTTCAAAGCATCTATTAACATAAATCCATTTTCCAATGCAATTATCAAACATTTTATTTTCGATAAAGAGTTGGGTTTTATTTTAGGGAATTCTTATTTATTGTCATTGTAAAAGCTAAGCGAACTGGAAACTGAAGTGTTTTGAATTACAAAGGCATATCAGAAGGAAATAGAGAGGTTATGTGACTTGTGGTTCCGAAGTTATGGCTGATGAAAACGTCCACGCCCATGTTATGTGCTACGCCCCCTTCCACAAACTCATTTATTTATATCTTACTATAAGAACCCAACAAAGATGTGTCTACATACAAAATTTCAAGTTCATATGACTTATGGCTCCAAAGTTATGGCTGATTAAAACTTCAAAGCCCACTGGATATGCCACGCCCCCTTTTATAGACTAATTTATATAAACCTTATCATAAGCACCTACCATAGATATGACTTCATATCAAATTTCCAAAGTTATGGCTGATTAAAATTTCAAAGCACACTGGATGTGCCACGCATCCTTTTATACACTCATTTATATAAACCTTACCATAAGCACCTACCATAGATATGACTTCATATCAAATTTCAAATTCATGTCACTTATGGTTCCATGGTGGTAAAGTTCTTTTTGACTTATTGGTCCGAAGTTATAGCTGATTAATCATTTGCAGGCCTATTGGAGGTGCCACGTACATATCTGCAAATAAGACCATACCTATAACCTTCCCGGGGTTATATTCACCTCACTATTAGCGTCTCCCATAGACATGTCTTCGTAACAAATTTAAAGTTCTTTTGACTTATGGTTCCGAAGTTATAGCTGATTAAACATTTGCAGGCCTATTGGAGGTGCCACGTATATATCTGCAAATAAAACCATACCTATAACCTTCCCGGGGTAAAAACAAATAAGTCTGCAAAGTTTCGTGCGATTCCATGTCGTAGTTCAAAAGTTATAAGGTAATAAACAAACACACATTCACATTTATATATATAGATAACATACAAATTTTAACTCTCTATATATTGTGAATATTTAAAAGATAAATGGTGTACGCAGACTTTTGCTGTTAAGTGTAGCTTAACTAAATTTTATGGTTACATTTTGCATTCAATTTTATACGTACATATATATGCATAAAAATGACAACAATGTTACCAATATCGACTTTTTCTAAATATTCGACATTCGCATTCGCATGAAATGTATAGAACGTTTTGCCAATGCGAATGTGTACATGGGCAGAGAATCCACTCTAATGTTGTTGAAATGGCTCTAAGTGCAGTTGCGCACAATAACCGGTGTTTAGCTTCAGTCGCTAAACGGTATATCAAGCAAACTGATGGGTCTTCAACAAGTACTGCTAATAGTCTTATAAGCAACCTAGGCATAATTTTAGATGTAGAGTTTGTTGACATTAGAAAATGTGAAATTAAAGCTCAATTGAATGCCTATCTTAAAGAAAAACGAGCTTATCTCGGTGAAAATGCTCTCTAAACTAAAATTACTTTTTTTGAAATATAATATGCCCCTTTGGAACTTTTACTACTAGATTAAAACACTGCACTATGGTCTGGCAGTTACTATTTGCTGGCTAAAAGTAATTTTTTAGAGTATCGATAAATCGATTTTTTTTACCCCTTCACTAAACTAATTCTCCAGAGTAAAAAAGTACATACTCATTATTTTGTTAAAGAGTTTTTCCATTGAGATATCAGCTGTTAAAGCTGACATTTCTACTAAAAGCCTAAAAATTTATTTCTTTCGTAGTCAGTAACCTTGTAGCTCGAAATGGTAATGGTATGAGTCTCCGAGTGAGAAAGATACTTCAAAAAGGAGAATGGAAATGAATATTAACAAAAAAAAAACTAACATATAGCTTGCTAAATAAAATAAAACTAATTTTCAAATGGACTCTAATTTGAAGTAGAGCTATAAAAAATTGGATTCATCTGGCGATATTCAAGCTTTGTGAGCAATAAAAATGTTCAATTTAGAGTTTGTGGGCTGAGAATCACTTTTTTGCATTCTTTGAATAATGGGCTTTTATTAGAAAAGGTGTGTTTTGCCGTGCTTTGCGTTTGAAAAGCAGCAGTCCACAAAGATGCAAAAAACTGCTGTTTTAAACATTTTGCTGCGAAATATTATTAGACGGAGCACATCCGAAGTATATAACAACTACATAAAGGAAATATCAAGAATGATATGCAAGTACGTAGGTGAAAAATGCATTCTTCCATTTTTTTGTTTAAACTTGTACGTTACGTTATTTTTTTAAGTTTATATTTATCCTAATGTTAGTATATACTTATTGTGCTAGCGTCCTTTCAAATAAATACAAATATAAGCTTATATTTAAAGCAAACAGCTTTTATTTGAAGCAGCTGTGATTAGAAAAAATATATACAAAAACTAAACAAATGTTTAAACTAAAACCCCCAAACACTAAGTTTCAAATCAATTTGGTTACTTATCGACTTTTGACCAGCAAATGATAGTCGCCAAACCATAGTGCACTGTATAGGTTCCGCACTCGTTCAATGTTCTAATAATTTACAAAATTTTTAATTAATAAAAACGATGACTTAAGTCGATTATAGCTTTTTTAATGTTGTTCCTAACATTCGCATTCGCAAAAATTCGCATTCGCGAATGTGAAAAATATGTCATTCGAAACATCCCTACTAGCAACATACGAGTTTCAACAGTCCAGCTCTGCATCCCTTTCGCAGTAGTTCAGATACAGTTCTGAAATTTGTAGGGCAGAACTAGCGCTTTGCCAGACTGTCTCTAAATTTTGCTGCAGGGCTGCTTCTCGTAGTTACCCAATTTGCCAACAACTTCGTAACCACGTCCTTTCCGACTCGTTTTGGTGAACAATTTATTCGCCGGCGAAAAGCACAGTTCACCGGGGTACCGTAAAAACGACTCGCTGGCGGGCCGCAAAAACGATATAGCAGCGAACTGCAAAACGATGTTCAAAATTGCAGGTAGTACTACAAAATTAAAAACAATTTTTTTTATTTGAAATAGTTTAGTTTAATACAGTTGATTTTTTTAATATCTTTTCAATGTACACACTTAAATATTAATTAAAAAGAAAAATAAGGTAAATATTCAGTCATTTATAAAATACAAACTAAAATTTTAATACATTACTACACCCTGTGTCAAAAATTATTGACGTAACATATATTGACAAGTTTTAACAATTTATTTTTTTGTTACTTCATTTTAGTTATCTTTATAAAAATTGGGTTTATTTTTTAACAAGGACCATGTTGTTCAAAATTCAGGCAATGTGCATATATGTATATACCCCAGTAAAAGAATTATATGTGCAATATGTTTTTCCTCATTTTCGCTCTATTAAAGAAGGGTAACACCTTTTTCTGTACGCGATTATAATAGGCTTTATTTAATAAGTTTATAATTTAGTTTATAATTTTAACTAGCGTTATCACAAACAATAGTTTATATTCAATAGTAAATAATTATATGTGCAAAATGAACTATTCAGTTTCCACCTGCTCCAGTGCCAAAAATGTTCAACAGAAAACTACAACAATGACTGTATGGTTAAAACCTAAACACATAGAAGATACTTTCATAATCAAAACCGTTTTATTCCCTAGTTATATTATGGCCTATAATATCCTGTGGCATTGAACTATCTGAAGAAGAGCCCGGAAATATAACAGTAATCGGACAGCAGAATAAAATAAGATGTTCCTTTAAAAATCCCGGCGACTATAGAAATAATAAGGTTGGTGGCCCTATATGTATAAGCCCCAAAAGAGTGGTGAAAATGACATATCCCATAGTTAGCTACTTGGAACAGCGTGATTTACCGTGAAAATTTAAATGTATTTGAATCTCTCTGTCATAAGTAGTAGACGTTGGTATCGATACTGAGTACTCATACTGGCATCGAGCTTATGGTATCGCTACTCTAAAAGTATCAGGGAAAAAGTATCGAGACTACTCAGTATCGGATTCATTAAAATACGTTTTTTGGGATACTAAAATTATTTTATTCTTCAATCGTATATCTAGTTATTTCCTGAAATTAAAACAATAGAAATTTAACATATTTGATTTTTATTTCATTGCAGAACTTACTTTCATGTTAGAAGTAATTTTAACGTTAAATGCACATACATACATACACATATGTATATATATATGTATATATGTATATATACTTTCACGAATTTCAAATTTTATTAAGAAATTTCTGTAAACTTTTTGGGTATGCATTTCTGTATCCTATTCAATTTTAGTATAATAATGTGGAAGTTTGAATTAAAAGTCAATGGTAGTAGGCTACACGTAAACTTGAATAGGTTGCAAAACTGCATACCCAAAAAGCTTCTAAAAATTCTGCCTTTTCGTGAACTTTGCGTAAAGTTTTATGGCCTTATTCATAAAAAATAAAAAAGGTATATAAACTGAAAAATTTATGAAAATGTCATTTTATTAAGCTCTTTAATCCTACTTTATTTTGTATGAATAAGGCCATTAAACTTTAACTTATTTGGTTTATGTTATGCAACAGACTACACGCAATTTTAGTTTATTTTAAGTGATGGACAAATTTAAATGATAGTAATCCATATAAGCAAAGAAAATTGGGTTGCCAATGGAAGAAAAAATTTAAAAAGTCCGTTTTTTAATAAGTATTCGATACTACGAGTACTTTGCAAAGTATCGAGTAAAATCACCAAATAAGGTATCGAGTATTAAAGTACTCATTTTTATACCCCCAGTATCGATACTTACTCAATATCGATAGTATCGTTCGAACCCTAGTCATAAGTAAAAGTTCGCAATAAATAATAAACACAGTTTTGCTACTTAAGTTGAAGAAATAGAGACAGCCCATTCTATGGCACGAAATGAGTTTTTAGCATTTTACAAAAATTACAAATTTGGTAAGAAGAATGGAAAAACGCTATTTTCGGTGATAGAACAAACTTCAATATAGTCGTTCCATATGCCCACCATAAATATTGGAGAGTCATTCGGCTTCCATGGCAAACCTGCCCTTGGCAAAAGGAATCTCTGATTTAAAATAAAAAGCGTATAGCTTTGGAAAACAAATATAATCTTTTCACTTTGAGAAAAATTAATAATTAAACATTCTTTGCGGATTAAGCTGGCAAATTTTTCGCTCATTTCGACCGAAGATATTTGAAAATTCCAGCGGTAAAACGTTATTCATACCGTGCGAACAAAAATCGTATTTAAGGAACAAAATACCTTCTTTTAGAGTAACTAGTTTCAAATATGGACTCTAATACCGCTGGGGGTTTGTAAGATCTACTTCTCAACAAGATTTTTACTTATTCAAAGCAGAATGATAACGTGTTGAAACTTAAATAAACCAAACTTCAAAATTTCGGTAAAATGTATGCCGCAAAGCGTAAAATAAATAAAATTGTGCAATAGAAATACAATCCAATACCAACAAATAAAATTATCTTTAGAACTTATTTTAAAATAATCGGTAACCTAAAACATGTTTCTTTGCACATATAAATTTGTTTCTACGAAATTTTCAACATAATGGTACAATTAATTATCTTGTTATAAACTAATGCATATTTATAAAGTTTTTTCTGTTCTTTTGATAGCGTTAATGAATTCAATTATTGGGAAAAACATCAAAGATCTAGTATTGGTTTTTCATTTAACTAGTTGAAGTTGAAGTACTGCACATATAATTCTTTTACTGGGGTACATATATGTGTATATATAAAAAATTTCAACAAACACATAGGAAGCAATTTTATAGGCCATACAGCTTTAGTATAATAGAACACAGGTTTGAAGTAACACGAAACTCGCATTGATGAGAAAACACGACGTCGGAACGACGTTGCATTTTGTATAGGAATAAAATTATAGTTTAAAAAACTAAAACCTCGCTATTAAAATTTCCATTCGTACTGTCATCAGGTTACTTTAAGAATGGAAGTTTTAAGCAATTCCCATTCGTACTGTCATCAGGTATGTAACTTCAGAATGAAAATCACTGCATCTTTTAGGCCAATCAATATTACATAGTTAGATCCCGAGCTAATAAAAGCGAGGTAAAAAACGACTTCGTTTCAACGTTGTTTAGAGTTCACCCAAACGACTTCACCAGAGCGACGTCGTAACGATGTCGGTTCGATGAGATAACCGAAGTCGGAACGACGTTGCATTATGTATGGAAAAAACGAGTTCGTTTCGACGTCGTTTCGAGTTCACCCAAACGACTTCAATAGTGCGACGTCGTAACGACGTCGATTCGATGAGAAAAAACGACGTCGGAACGACATTGCATTTTGTATGGAAAAAACGACTTCGTTTCGACATCGTTTAGAGTTCACCCAAACGACTTCACCAGAGCGACGTCGATTCGAACTCGTCTTCGCGCGGTGTGACAAATTGGGTATCCATTGTTTTCTCATTCATTTATTCACCTACATACATACATATGTATGTATGTACATACATACATGCGTATTTGCTTAATTTTCCACTTTGTGAACAACATAAGGATTAAATTATTTGCAAACTATTTTTCCTTCATAACCAATCGCGAACTTCGCGAGCTTTGAAGCAATGGGTCTGGTATTGAGCGCGTGAGGATGTCAGTATGGACATTTTAAATCAATTACAAAGTTAATATTTAAACGTACCTCTTTCCTCGTTTAGCGGAAGAACATCTTATTCCAAAAAGCCAAAAATGATTTGTAACCATAAGAAGTATTATTATCTATATAATTTAATTCAGGAGATAAAGGTGCACCAAATATTAGTTTTACATCCCTACAAAATTAACCGAAATTGCAAACCCTGAGGCCAACTATACTTTTTCGAGAGGTATTGGTACGTTTAAGTTTAAATTCGACATCCGATTTACTCCACTTCTCACTTCAAGTTTCGATATTTGCAAACCCTTACATGCCAAATACCCGGTTTTTCGCTATCTCCGCCGCAAAATATGATTGGGGATAATTTTGTTTTGAAAAGTCCATATCGTCGTTTGGCGTGCAATACCATGTATACGCAATATGCAATATCGTGTATATTATGCAAGCCAAATTTTACTGGAGGAAGAAAGAACCGATTTTTAGCAAAACCATTGCAACTTTTTATTTACTGAACAATTCAACAAAAAAAAAATACAAACTGCATAAAAAGTCTTTCTAAAATATACACGCAATTGCAATATTTTTTGTCATTTTTCTTAAAGGCGTATTGCACGCCAAGCGACAATATGATATTTGAAAACATAAGGCTAGAACTCCACACCATGCCCTTTAGGCATTAGTATGTAGCTTAATATAGTGTTGAGAGCCTGTCAAGTAATTTTTAGCAAAAAAACCGACTTAAAAAAAATAAATATATATCTATATATTTCATGATTCAATGATCGGATCTAAACCAAATTAGTATGGGACCACCTCTGAGACTACCTTTCCGTGTTGACGTAGTCCAAAGTTATGTGGTAACATACATTAAAAAAAAAAATATTGCGACGAACTGATAACCTCCTCTTTTTTTGGAAGTCGGTTAAAAAGCGGAAGGCGCTTGGCATGGGCGTATCCAGGTAGGGGAGGTCTCCTAACTTTCAAAGTTTTCCCATATACACCCTGCAGTGAAACGACAAACCAGTCAGGAAAAGTACTAGATTACAACTAGAATTTCGTGACTGGAATCGAACTAGTTCGAAAATGCACAGACTTGTACCAATTACAAAACGATTTATTCATGTCCGGTTTTATTTGACTTCGACAGTTTAATACAGCAAAGTAGAAAGAATATTATATCTTTTATTTGGGTATATTGTAAACCATTAAAGCGAGTACATATTCAATTATACCAAACCTGTTAAATAATGTTAAATAATCATAATGATTAATAATTAAAACATGGTTTTTGGATAACCGTGTAATGATTAAATACTAATATTAGCACCTTTTCAATTATCAATAAATATTTAAAAATTGTTAACTAATTCATTAATTTTAAATACATGATTATTTTGTTATTTTTGATCATTTTAAATTGTTTTTTGACTTTTTTAATTATACGATTAGTATAATTATTTGGTTAATTTCAATTATCAATCAACTAGGCAAGCTATAGACAAAAATTAATAATATTTAATAACTGCATGCATTATTTATTTATTTTATTCTTATCCAAATCTCAAATTTTAAGCGTTAATTATTACTTTTGGGAGATTCCATGGGAAAGTGAACCTCACTGCAAAAATTATTTTCTTTATAAAACTAACAAACGTGTGGATAAGACATTTGTAAAATTCTCGAATCAACCAAAAAATATCAAATTAGAGCTTTAAATGCAGTTTTATTACCTTTTTTTACGTTATGAAATCAAGTTCTAGGTAAATTTTTTGATTGAGTTTAAAGTAGGTTGTGTTGAATGCACTGTCAAATAATTTGCGATTCATAATTCATTAGTTAGATAAGAATAATTCAAGAGAGAAGCATATCCCACCTATCCCACCCGTGACAGCCATGTGTGGAACAGTTGTCAGAGGTAGGTTCACAGGGCTGATAAGTTTTATTTGTTTGTTTAGGTGGACACAGGTGAGGAGGGGGATGCGCGGACTCGTCATTATCTATTAGAGTCCAGCGCAATTGTATTTGCCGCATTTCATTCAATAAGTACTCCTTGCATTGTACTCTACTCCCAACACATTGTTACTTTTTTTCCGCATACATACACTACTTGGCGTTGAGAGAGTAAATACTTGACGTACTTGCTATTACTCCACCAAAGTACGTACTCTACTTTCCCTCATCGCGTACGAGAGATATTTGCTGCTGCCAAAAGGGAGTAGCAAATCTACTCTCTGTATACTTGTAGTACGGTAAGTACTTGCGTATTAAATTTNACCCTTGTGGTCAGCTGATTAAGTTAAGTTACATTTTGACCAGTTTTGGTTTTGTATTTTGTTAATCTAATGTTTTAGTTTTTTTTTATAAAAGTCTAGCACATTAGCTAACCAGAACCACATAAATCTACATTTCAAACTTCTTACCAAAATTATAAAAATTCAACAAACTTTAACACTTACGCCCAAAAATTTTAAACTTTTTGGTATGCAGCTTTGTAGTCCATTAAATTTAAGTAGGTAAAAGTGAAAATTGCAAGACGCTAGGAAATCGCGTTCATGTTTAATAATTTTTTTGGCTGACGGTGCTAAACATTTTCTTCTATATAAATGGCACCATCCTAAGATAAAACGTGAGTGACTTTAACCCCTACTTGGCTTCTTATATTTTTTAATAACTAATCTTTATATGGACAAATATAAAAAACAGGTAACATTGGTGTTATTTAGCTTTATTTTCACTGTTGGAAACTATATCAAGCTGGTTGCTTTTGGATATAATTCATTGACGTATTCTTGAAGCCTCAAAAAAAAATTTGGATCAATTTGCTGCATAACTTTTGAATTATAGGCATTATGACATAACTTTTGAAGCACACCATATTCAGATTTGAAATTTAATGGGCATTTAGCACTTACAGATGTGTACACTTCATATGTAGTAAGTAAGAAAAGTGTGCATTAAAAAATTACGAAATGGCAAGTAACTCAAAGTCTGTAACTCCACATTTCACAAATTTCAAAATTTTCGGTATATCGCGTATAGTTTTTGAAGCATTTCATTTTAAGAACTTTTTAAGTATGTATTGTATTCTACAAACAATTACGAATAATTTTATACCTTAGCAAGGGGTGTGCTTTCAGAATAAACCAGGTTTTAAAGATAAACTATTCTGCGATCTTGAGCGTAATTTTTATTCCAAAAACATCTTAATTGAAGGCACATTTGGAAAATTTCGAAACGATCTAAATATTTTTATAACTACTAATCCTTATAACGTTGCATATACCTGTAAAATGCTAAAAAAAATGTTCTCTAGAAGTGTGTAAAAACCCTGGTTTAGTACTTTTAATTATGATCCTTCTTGTAGTCAGAATATTTCGAGCGTGATTTCAAATCAAATTTTTTTCGACAAAGGTTCTGATAGTTGCTCTTACTTAATTGGATCTTTCTAAATTCAATGGCGTCCCCAGTTTTGCCCGATTGTCTCCACTTTTGGAGATAGCCGTACTTGAAACTTTGCTTAAATTCGAACTATTTTATAAAAAAACTCCCTCAGTTTTGAAGATATTTTACTAAAATTTTGCACACGCTTTTATTTTAATATTTCCTTCACTGTCTCATAAAATCATCGAAATCGGTTCACTCTAAAATCTAGCTCCCATACAACTGATTGTCCAGAGACGTTGTTTTGCGTTATAACTCCTCCAATTAAGCAGGTAAAACTTTAGTTTAGGTTCACTTTAACATATAGCACGCATAAAAT
This sequence comes from Rhagoletis zephyria, assembly GCF_001687245.7. Taxonomy (NCBI): domain Eukaryota; kingdom Metazoa; phylum Arthropoda; class Insecta; order Diptera; family Tephritidae; genus Rhagoletis; species Rhagoletis zephyria. Next base: position 389,883 of record NW_016157289.1, read on the forward strand.
TTATTATTCAGATATGAAGTTAGAGTTATAGCGCAAAAACACATATCTGAGTAATCAGTTGTATTGGAGCTATATGTCAAAGTGCACCCATTTCGATATTTTTAAGGAATAATTAAGCCAATATTAAAAAAATGCAAAATTTTAGTAAAATAACTTCAACACTGAGGGAGTTATTTATAAAATAGTTAAAATTTAATCAAATTTTCAAGTACTATTATCTCGAAAATCGGAGCCAATCTGGTAAAACGGGGGATGCCATTGAATTTAGAACGTCCCCATTAAGTGAGTTCAACTTTCAAAATCAAATCGATTTATTAAGAGATTACGAATAAAATGGTATATAAAACATAGGTGTGCTCACAAGTTTAAAAATTAAAATTTTTTTGGAGAGTGTACCTATTTTTTAGTTTTGCCCATATATGGCCCACACTAAAAGCTCCTTTTCATATAAAAATTCGTACGTGTCCTACCCGTGACTAACGTTGTCCCACCCGTGACAGTGGAATTTCGGACTTTTTGTATAATAAAGCCATAATTTTTTGTAGTTTTTGCATTGTTTGTGTTCCTGTTTCTTTGTTTTATTATAAGACATCAAGTTCACACAGAAAAGTGAAATAAATTCGCAGGGTTTCCGTAAAATATATCTGCTCCAAAAAGCAGGTTCTTTTTTTTGTCCCACCCGTGACAGAAGAAATAAATCAGATTTTTTCCATATAAAAGTAAGCTGGAATTTTTTTCGTATTTTGTAATAAATCATATAATAGTCAATTAGGTGTAGCTTTATCAAAATGTAAAATTGTTGAGTACTTTATACTTAAATTTAAACAACAAAGAAAATTTTTTCTGTACAAATGTCCAAAGTTAATGAATTTAATTTATTTTAATGAAAACTTTTATTTTTAGTTAAGTCCACTCGAAATTTATTTCGTATATATTTTATTTTTAACAAATATGTTTTCTTTTGCATATTTAATACTATTAAAAAAGATAAGAAATATAGGTTTTATTGTACCTGAAGGCTTTTACTTATAATAACATTTAATGAAAAATGCATTTAAATTTATGTTCGAAAGTGTGAAATATTTATGTATTTATTTTTCCTTTTAATTTATACTCAAAAAATTTAACGCAAATTATTGGCAAAAGGCTGCTAAATCAAAATGTGTAATATATTAAAGTGTACTTAATCAATCAATCAATATTCATTAATTCATTTTATTTTTTGACTCCCAAAGTAGTGGTTTCGGTCCATAATTAGACTAGTATTTTCCTGCCTATTATGAACTAGTATGAGACTGGTTTATTTCTGACCGAAATCTGACAATTGCCATCTCGGACATCCCCATACATAAAAATACCAGTTGATTGCGTGGAAAAAAGATAGTTGGCTGACTAGTTGGGCATGTGGTATATACTAGTTGTGAGGTAGTTTACAACTGGTACATTTGACTACAGGGCATATATACAAAATAGTACCCTTAAATGCTAGTTTAATAGACAGCACAACTTTTTGATAAATACCCCCATGTTCTAGTGAAAAACGAATCTATAAACGTCGTCGTATAGACTTGAAAATATTTTTTGCTCGTCAGGTGCTCGTACGTTAAAGTGTCAGCTGACACGATCAAACTTATGAGAGCGCCATGTAAATGAAAACTCACCACCGAGTACGTGCGACGTTTACGCGTGCTTCTCTCTCTATCAACAGTACTTTATACCACTTTTCAATTCCATTCTGAGTCCAAAGTAGCACCTGTTGGAAGGAGTTATTCCTCGCATGATCTACTGCCTGATATTATTGGTAGTGTTAATATGCCGTACTAACACCAGTCCTTCCCTACCAGAGTGTCCAGAATTGGCGATTTAGCCTGTGGCGATTTTTGGCGATTTTTTTGCCTTCAAGTCAATTTTTTTGCGCTATTATGCAAATGCGTCGAAACACGTGATAGGTAGGTTATGTAGTTAGAGCTTTAGTTTTGATGTGGCAACACTTTTTATTGTTATCGATTTTGTTGTCGCATTTCGAACATTTACTAGTATTAAACCACCAGCTGTGACAACTCCCGCTGAATGTGAAATTTGCAATTTCATTTGTGGAAATAGCTGATCTCGCCTCATTATAGCTTTTATATTATTCTTAGCGCCTAGCGCTTAGCGGATTGTGCGATTAATCAATTGATATGAGTTATAATAAATTTATTAATTGCGTAGTCCTAATGGGAAATATGTTAATACAAATATTTTTTAAAAGTACGAATATTTTTAAAGAAAATTGTTTGTGCATCACTATGATATACATAAGTGATTTTTGTTATCACAGCGCACGGCAGTGCGCGCGAGTGACGGAGCAGCTACAGTAGCATGCTGAAATGACTCGCTTATATATACACGATATTTGGAAGTTTTCATTCATTTAAGTTTCATAAATCAATATCCTAATTCTTTAAAATTAGGGTAAAGTGTTGCAAAACAAAAAATGTGTTTTTGCTTTTGCCGGTTTAAGGGGGTATGTGGGTACACCCAACATATTTAGTGTTATTCTATAGGTCAATACCTTTCCAACGATACCTTATATATTGAGTTCCGGCTAATAGTTGGAAAGAAATAGAACTAAATTGGTTTTGGTTCGTGTCTCCGCTAAGAGATGCTTTGGTATGTGTGTGTGGCGTCTATACCCTGCAAACCATTCTTTCAGAGTATTCTGCATTGTAAAGAAATTTTAAAGAATTCGTTAAGATTTAATTCGATTTTTTGCGGAATTTTCTAAAATGAAATAAATTACGCACACTTCCATTCTTTTACGAAATTTCGGAAGAAAATCTGTGAAGCAACGAAAATAATGCTGCTATGTGAAGAATATCTTTCAGAATTTTTCCAGAATTTTCTTTATTTTTCGTACAGAAATTTCTTTACGAGTTCGTGTCAACCACTTCATATAATTTTCTTTGAAAATTCGTAAAAAAATCGTTACAGAAATGAGATAATCCTAACGATATCCTTAAGATTTCGGGAACTTTGGTTTGCAGGGTACGTACCTTCATTTAATATTTTTCTTTCAAACTTTCTGAAATTAAAGTAAAAAAAAACTAAGAAAGTTTTGTTCCAGGATATTTCGATTCGTATGCCATTGTGGGCGCGCCTGGTGCCTGAAATTCGAAAAAAGGCAATTAAAACCACTGAGGACGCACTACTCATTCCATACGATTGGTGTGGATATCGTAGAAAGGTCTTGAGACAAGCTATCTAACGCCGTCTTATATAAATATCAAAATACTAGCTATACCCTGCCACGCTTTGCTGTGGCATATTCCTGTTACATGAATGATAAATTATTAACGAAACAAAGCATACGTTTCATATGAGTTTAATTTTGTAATAAGTATTTGTGTGCACACAATATTTGTCGTGTTTCCATTCTCTGCATTGATATCAAGGATATCTGGTTTGCCGACACGGGCACATGCAACATCTAAGAACCAATCCGCATCTCACTCTAAACCAAAGGATAGCCTTGAGCATTAGTGATTGTGATTCCGAATGTCAATCGAATCGGGAATTGCAATCTTTAAAATTGAAATGGTGTATCGGTCGGAATCATGGGAATTCTTCACCTTTGAAAGGCCACGTAAAAATCTTTACTTACACTACGTTCTTCATCAATTTCTTAACTGCGAGTCGCGTACCGTTGCGGAGTTTTAGCTGATTAATATTCCGCAACGTAATAATTGGCATACCTATATTCAAGTCAGTACGTGGAGTCATCCCTGGAAGATCAATCGAGTTCAAAAATTATGTTGGATAACTAACTGATTCGTCTTCTTCCACAACGGTGTTTATCGACGCATATGTTATTGTTTAAGCGACTTATGCATTTCCCGCTTAAACAAAGAACAACGAACACACAGACGCACTTGTTTTTAAAGGTACTTCGCTCGTGTTTAATTGGGTATGCATTTTTTATGCAATTCTCAAATATCTCTTCGCTGAACTTAGTGAAGTGATAAGTCGCTGGCATTTTCAGCTATGGTCAACGCTAACCCAGCTTGGCTATAACACGGTGCTTTGAGCATCACCCACACTCCACTCCCGGAGTAATTTTTGGCATGGTATTAAGCTACTGCTTACAAACCACACTGGGGCTCTGCACGAATGCATCCCTGGATAAATCTCAGCTCATTGCCCAGCAGCCTAACTGCCATTCCTAAACAAAAGCGTCAGCGTTGTCCGGCTGTCAAAAAATTCTTATGCTCATACAATTTGTATGAAGCATACCGAAACAACGCGGCGTCAACGCTGAGCGGTTGGAAAATCCGATTTTGACAGGGCGTTAGGTATTGAAGTTGGCTGCAGAAAACGTGTTACAAACAAACAAACCTATGCTTATTGTTGGTGTTTTTTCTTGTTTAGGTATGGCACTTCGGCGCTAACTCTAGGCGTCAGAAACCGCTCCGCCCAACGCTTTTGTTTAGGTATGGCAGTAAGGCAGCTAGAGCATGACTCCTCCAATGGAGTCCCACAACGAATACACGGTGAAACGGTCACATCTTGCGCTACCGCTTCATCAGCCT
>NW_016157289.1:395058-395823 GCF_001687245.7 Rhagoletis zephyria
CGCTTTGCTTCTTTACCCAACTTGGAAAAGGCAGGACAGACTTCGACGTTTTTGTTACCGATGATATCGATGTCATTGGTATACACCAGAAATTACATGCCCTTGCAAAAAATTGTTCCTGAGTGGTTCAGTTCTGCAGCTCTTATTATCTTAACATTTGCATCATGCGATTGTAAATGCCCATCTGAATTCGCTTTAATTTGGGAATGTTTATTTGGGCATATAACAGGAGTTCACAATAGTATTAGTAATCATAATCATAATAATATTATCTGATGATATTCAAAATTTCTTTACTCGCAATATACTTAGGCCAAAAACATAGTGGAGCAGCGAGCGAAGAGCATCGAGCAAAGCGTCGATTTCAAACGCATATGTTTCAATGGGAGAGCCCTATATCTAATTCCTATTCCAAAATCAAAGGGAGACAGCCTATCAAATAAATGTTTGCTTGTGTTAGTATAAATGTATATTTATGAACTTTTACAAACAAACCACTGTCAAGTCACTCCCGGAGCGGTTTAAATTACAAATATTAAAAAAATAGAAAAATAAAATAACCAAAAATTTTTCCCTGAACGTGATTGGGGCGAGCTTTGTAGTAACCGGCGGATTTGAATAAGCAGCAAGAGATGTATAAGTTACACTTGAAGCGATCACCATAACCGCTCTTAAAAGATAGGATGAGAGGATCCGTGCCTTCCTTTCCAGCACCATAGCCAGCATGTAGCGTCTGCCCGTTTTCCCTTATACGGCTCATTTTTA
>NW_016157290.1:0-24486 GCF_001687245.7 Rhagoletis zephyria
CCCGTTATATATTTATCTCATGATCCACTGATCGGATCTTAACCAGATTAGTATAGGACCACTACCTTTCTGATGCAAAAAGAATTATCGAAATCGGTTGACGTGGTCCAAAGTTATGCGGTAACATACATAAAAAAAAAAAATAAAAATATTCCGACGAACTGATAACCTCCTCCTTTTTTGGAAGTCGGTTAAAAATAAACTTGCCACGAAATTGCGTTGATTTTTCATCACTTTTTAAAGACGGTTCTACGCATTTTGCTCCTTACAAAGTATGAATGGAACTTTTCTTTATATGGAGGAAAATGCCTAGAACTATCAGGACAAAAATATTATTAAAAATCTACGCGATTGCGTAGCAACTTCATTTATTTTATTGTATGAAAATATAAGGGGTTATAATACTGCGTACATGAATTTATTTTGAAAATCTGATCAAAAAGTTGTAAATTTTGATTGAAATTCGTTGAATTTTTCTTAGATTTCGTATAAAACTTGAAACCTTGGTTTATATGATTTTGTTTTAAGCAAGATCCATATTTTTAAAAAAAGAAACAAATTTTAGCTTGTAAAATATTTTGAATACTTAAAACAGAATTTATGTATGCAGAATTTTGCTGCTAAGTGTACATATCTACGCCACAAGAAATGCGTTCACATCCATGCACGTCTTCGTTTTGTGTTAAGCATTTATGTTATTATTAGCTTATTTATTCTAACATTGCGTTATGAATTTACTTATAAACGAATGTGTGGCTGTATAACGGAAACCACGCACATTAGCGCAAATAGTATTGGTATGTATGTGTATGCTTAATTGTACATTAATTCATTCGCCCGCTAGGGGTAGCAAGCATTTCTGATCACATAAATAATAGACGTACCAGCAATTATCCTTATTAGACATTTAATACGTTGACTAAAGGTATGTATACATGTATATGGGGCGTTCTACACCAAAACGGATGGGGTTCACGCTTCATGTGTCTGATTTGTTTCAAATTTTTACGGTTGATGCATAAACATAAATAATAAATAAATATGAAATTTGAGCTTGATTAATACATTTTTAAAAACTTTACAGCACAAAAACAAAAACAAATCGATTTTTTAGTTTTGCAAATATCTCGAGAACGGAGTGAGGAAAAAAATTCAAAAAAATCACACATACACACATCAAACTTCTCTATGAAGAGAAATACTTGAAATTTTTTTTTCTTGAAAAATTTTTTACATACACACTTTTTGTTAAAAAAAAAAATAGTTTTTGAAAATATGCCGTCTCAAAAAAAAATTTAAAAAAATCACAATGGTTGCTCTGAGTATTGCGCAATATTTAAGTATAGTATTATGAGGTGCACTCTACAATCGCTTAAAACTTGCATGTATAAATTTTAAAAATTTGTAAATTTGTAATGTACTAATTTTATTCAAATTCGGTGTAAAAACAGCATAACTCAAATTATTGTAGAGTGCACCCCATAATAATATTCTTAAATATTGCGCAATGCTCAGAGCTACCATTGCGATTTTTCTAAAATTTTTTTGAGATGGCACTATTTCTTTTTTTCAAAAAATTTGTATGTGAAACATTTTTTCAAAAAAAAAAAATTAAATATTTCTTTTCATAGAGAATTGTTATGTGTGTATGTGTGAAATTTTTCCAATTTTTTTCCTCGCCCCGTTCTCGAGATATTACTATTAAATCGACTTGTTTTTGTTTTTGTGCAGTAAAGTTTTTAAAAATTTATAAATCAAGCTCAAATTTCACATTTATTTATTATTTATTTTTATGCATCAACCCTAAAAATTTTAAACAAATCAAACACATGAAGTGTGAACCCCATCCGTTTTGGTATAGAACGCCCCATATATAAATATCTTTTGTATATTTTGTATTCTATATCGAGAAGAAGTATTCGTTATTTTTTCTGTATTCCTTTGGTAAAAGAATTTTCCTTTTGCCACGGCAAATGTTGGCTACACGTGATATATCAATGTACGTATGACTTTTATACATAAGTATGTATTACATTAGGGTGTTTTACTTAAATCCACTTTGTGACTTCTGTAAACCCTTAGCCGGATTCTAGCCTTATGCCCCAAAAACGTTGTTAGAATTTTTGATGATTTTTCGAAGTTCAATTAGAGGTCGCCATTTTTATTTTTTTTCTTTCTTTTGCAAAAAACAAAGTATGATGGACGATTTTTTAAGTGAAATTTCTTTGCATTCGGTAAGGAGTGAATAAAAACATCGGCGACATACTCGTTGGGTTCTAATTTCAAAGAAAAAATGGCAGCAGAACGTAGGAGATGGCAAGGATGGTTTTTCACGATTGGGGTTAAGATTGAGATTGAGATTGAGACTGAGATTGAGACTAAAATTAAAATAACTTATCAGAGATATGCAGAAAATTACCCATGTAATACGCGGAGGCATTTTTTGTTATTTTCATCAATTCGATTTTCTAATTTGAGATGTCAAATTAAAGGGCTTGGCCTGTAGGGGTGCAATGAAGTTTTATTTAATGCAAATTATTTGAAAAGTTAAGTCAGTTATTACAATAGGGATGTCAATCGATGTGTTTTTGAAAAGGCTTTCTTTCTTCACTAGATAGTATGTAGGCATTTAGGTAATTGAGATATGTATCACAATTTGGGGATCACACGAAGGAGATTTAAAAAGCTTTAAGTATGAAATAATTTTTAGTGGGATTGAAACCTCTTTGAAAATTCAAATTTAAAAAAATTATACGCAAGTCATATGAAATACCACCTGTTTAAAAATTCGAATTTAAATAAATCATACCCAAGTCATATAAAATACTAAAATATGAGTACATAAGAAAAGAGTGGTGAGAAATCTATAATTAGAACATTTGAAATATTTTAGTGGTATTTGATGATGGTTGCCATTGGTTTAAAAAGTTAAATTCAAATTGTTAAATTAATTACTAAACGATGTTTATCAATCGAAATGTGTTTGGAAGGGCTTTATTTTAAAACTATATTTTTGTGGGTTGGAACGTATTTGAAAATCCAAATTCAACTAAATTCTTCACTTAATTGAAATTTGTATACCAATGTCAGATGACAGAGGTTAATGAAGACTTAAATTTAAAAACACTTTTGCCACCTATTTGCAAAGTCGTATTTAGTTAACTTGTACACAAGTTTTATGAAATACTAAAATATGAGTGTCAAATCAAGAAGTGCGAAAATTCATATCTATCTATAAGACCGGTTATTCAAGGCTTAGACTTGACTTGACTTACCTTCAAACTTAGACACGATTACTCTGCGTGTCGTCTATTGCTTTTTCTCAATTTGTATTTGTACACGCAAAATTGAAAACGTTTAATTTGTTTGTAAAGTTGGATAAAAATTATAATTGAAAGAAATTTATTTAGGTATATCAAATTGTGATTGTTTTTATTTTATCTTCTGTCTTCATTTGAAAGTTTGCTTTACCATTGCCATATGAATTGTATTTACCCAAAAAATCATTTTTGTATAGCCTATTTGGAGGAACTTGACTAAAAATAATTAAAAAACTGATATGGTAGCTCACTTCGCACTTAGAAATCAAAAATGTATACTTCTCCTAGTTTCTGGGTGAAGTAGATTTTTGCCCAACTACATGTGTAGTACACTAGGAGCGTTAATCCCGGGATCCCGGCCTTTTTCAGGTCTTGAAAATCCCGGAATTCTTCGCTAATAATCCCGGGATTTTCGGGATTTGTAATTTGCACTAGTGGCAATAATAGGAGCTCCGTTTCTTGACCAGTATTGGAATAATCTTTTTTTTTGATTTCTTAATTAATATTTTGTATATAAATGTCTAGTTCATTATACATATAACACCGTGCAAACGTAAATTTTACAGACAAAAATCAGTAGTTTCGCTGAACTATGGGCCAAATATAGTAAAACTGCATTTTTAGTGAGGAAATCCTGTAGAATTTAAGCAGATTCAAGATTCTAGTGCAAAAGGGAAAATTTCATTTTAAAATTTTATCCTTGAAATTTCGCAATATTGGTATTTCGGAAAACTATATGTTGGGAACTTGTATAAACTCGATAACATTCACGAATTCGTCCTTCTAAAATTAAAAATTTATTTTAGTCCTTCTGAATCCAAAAAAATTTTATTTTTTTTAATTCTAAAGAAGGTTCCTCCTTCATTTTTCTAAATAATTTTTCGAATTAATCATATCTGTGGAATTACAAAGTCCTTTAAAATAAATCCTGACATCAGAGAGAAAAAATAAAAACGCCACCTGAAATTAAAACCCCATTTATTTATTATTTATTACTTATTTCATGGTAGAAGAGCTTCTCAAACAATGTAGAAGCAATTTTTTCGATTTAAGTTGTTGAAATGTAATGAATATCTAAATCCTGGCACTAATCCCGGGATCCCTGGGTTGTGGTAACGACAGTCCATAAATCCCGGGACCGTAAAAAGCGAAAAAATTTAACATCCCTAATGTACACGCGCTGCACATTTACTAAATATACAATTTTCAAGTCAAGTCAAGTGTAAGTCTTGCATAACTGAGCTTTAATTGTGTAGGTATATATATATAATACGCGCAAGTCATCAGATCTACGCTGTTTTTACGAATATTAAAAATGTTAAATTCAATGTTGGCAATTTAACGTCATTAAGGTTCACTACTAAGTAATATGCAAATTCGGGTAATAGAGAAAGAAGAAGTTTCGCTTCAGTGAGCAACACCTCAATAAAAAAAAACTACCAAAAAATCACCAGCGGGTCTCAACTAGCACGCTTACGCGAAATTGGACTACAAAATTGTGTGCCGAAATTTTTTTGAGTAAACTTTTTCCGAAGTTTTTTTTTTTAATGTAGTACAAACTTAAAAACTTGGTTTTATAAGTTTTTTGTTAAGTAAAAAACTATATTTGTATGAAAAAATAACCCCCATAATTTTACTTATATATTTGTATTATTTTAATACTATATTAAACATTCATTCTTCCAATTACAAATAAGTTACTTGTATTTTTTCTTGTTAATTAATTTTTTTTTTTTTTTTTTATAGTGAAAACAATTCTACATTTTAATTTTTTTAAGCATGTACAATGGTTCTGCGACACATTGTTTTATTCATAACAAATTTTATGGCAGCATTTTTTGCACTAAAATAATTAAAAGATCCTCTAAATTAATTATGTTTACTAAAATTAATTTTATTAGTAATTTGGTTCGCTTCATAAGTAAATCACCGAGTAACACAATAACGAACATGGAAATTTAAAAGAATTTTTTTCTGCGAATAGCTTTTATTTTGCGAAAAAATTAAACAGCGCCCTCTTCTCTTTAAAAAATCTGAAAAAGTCATCCAATGTTCTTAGGCCACAACAGGTGTCTCAATGCAATTAAATGGTTAGAAAAATCAAAGTGGGTTTTAGTGAAACGCCCTAATGTACATAACTTGAATTTAATTGTGCCTTCGCATTGTCTGCGAATAAAATTGCCTATTATTACATTTCCAAATACTATCATTATTTTTATCATTTATATACATACTTACATGTAGTAATGAGCAAAAAATATAACACAATTGTTGTTTCATTTACTTTCACAATTTAATGAGCACAGCATGTGTCGCAGTTACTATTATCGCAGTATTGCCGCCTACGCACATTTATTTTTTTTACTTGTATTCGCTCAGTCGGTGAATTATACTTACGCAAATCCTAATTTGCTATTAATTTGTTCTGAATATACATATAGAGAGTGCATGTAGATTCAATCTCAGAATTTAAGTGCTATAATTGAATCAAACATTTTTTCTAATTAAAGTTTATCACTCTCAAATAAAGTGTTTTTCAATAATCGTTTTAAGATTTCGCCATGACGTTTCGGCCATATTTAATGTGTCCCGCTCTGCCTTTTTTTCAATATATTCATTAATGTTTACAATTTTATCATTTGGTTTCAGCAAAAATTAAGTTTACGTGTCACGGTGTTTCATTGTGTAATTTAAAAACTTGAGATTTTCCTAGCAGTGTTATTATCACAGTATATACAAGTTTCGTAAAAACTTTAAAACAATAATTTGAGGAGGATTAAGAATAATCCATACTCAGAATGATAAGTTTATTAAAATATACAAACCATAGCTATCGTACTTCTCAATTCAGTGCTACGAGTCTCTCACACCCTTCATCTCACTATTAAATATCAAGTAATAAATATCGTCGATGATTTTGCAAATCACCATTTGGATACCGCCAAATTGCCGTTGTGGTCGAAATTAGAACTCCAGACATCGAGACTTAAGCATAAAAATCGTAAAATCCTTATTTTGAAAACAGATTTGTAAAAGAATAGAAAATAAAAATAGTATATTTTATATTTCATATATAATAGAATAAGGCTTCAGTTTGATAAACAAGTTAAACACCCAATGGTACAGCTGTACCAAGGATGTCAGTAAAAAAAAGTGCGAGAAAAGATGTCACGAAATTACTAAAGTTCCTGTTTGCCAAATTAATGATACGCTTCGTGAAGGGATTACTTTTTTATCCAGTATATAGTGAAGCCAAACAGACTTAGAAATCGTATACGCAGCATTTCGTCCGGTAAAAAAATACTTAATATTGTTTTACTCAGTATTTATCCCGTGAAAATAAGTAAATACATCTATCTAATATAGTTAGCCCACTCAAAATATATAAATACTAACATACTCGGTATTTAGTGGCATTCAAAATACTTAAGTACATAGTAATCGAACGTTTATTAAAAAATCGATACCTAAATACCTTTGTTCTTAGTATAGTATATATTTATTTTTTCCATCACTGGATCTCACATATACGTATATCTTCAATAATAGTTCTACAAAAATCCTAATGAAATAGTTCAAGGCATTATTATCCAATAGACTTTGGCATCTTTTTTGGCTTTCGATTGCGAGCAAATTTCTCAATTTCTAAGCAATACAAGATAATTTCTGGAGTTCAGTTAAAGAAATGCTAACCAAGTTAATTGAAAGATACACGATTAAAAGAACAGCGAAAGCCACTTTAAGAAAATTTTTTATAACCACCGACCAATACAACTTTAAAAATAGCCCACCTTGACTAGTATTTACCTAAGGCTTGTTGCTATTGCTTTATTCTATTGTCCAGCAAAGCCATTTCATATTCCTATTTTTAGTTTTCCATCATTACTCTTCCTATTCTTATTCGTATTATTTTCATTTATTTCCACACACTAGTTTTACCCGAGTTCGCCGTCGACACGATTTTGTTACCACTTCCGCCGTTTTATACTTAACCAATATTGAATTTCCTAATTTGAATACAATTCTTCTTTTCCAACGATATTATTTATCCAAGACATGACCTCCTACAACAAACAAACAACCACGCAATCAGCATTGCGGAAGTAACTATTACGTCGTTATTAACACACCCTACCACATCCACCTGCTCGAATCTAGAAATATATATATGCTGGCACATACAAATCTATATGTATTTAATTTCTTAATAAAGAAGGAGTTTACTTATAAATCGATGTTCAGTGTCTCTGTATTTATTTTGGACGTTTACTCATTCTTTAGTGGAAGTGTCCACTTTTGTGTCAGTTACGTAATGTAAAGAAAGACATTGTGCCAACCCAGGAGGAAATTCATAAGCTATCATTGATAATTCGAAATTTCAAAAAAAATGCAGAGCTTTCTACAACTTCTTACCAAGTAATTTTGCAGTCTTACGTTCAAATATGAAGGCGTTTGTGGAGTGTCAATATATACATAGGAGCGTTGATAGAACTCTTCAAAAATGTGAGAGATAAAGACGACGTTTAAGAATAACATGATGAAATATGTCTATAAGGATAAAGATAAATATTTATTTAGAAAATAATATCGACTATGGCATTCATAATCGAAAACTATCACCCCCATTGCGAGCGTCGTTTCGCATGCAAATCGATTTTTTTAGAGTCGATTCGTATCAAAAATTTCACGTCATTGCCTAAAATTTCCGCTCTACGAGTATATTAAAACGGAAAAAACTTGGCAGCCCTGTATAGTTTTCGACTATTTTCGTCGTTTGATTATTTCAGTGCCTAATCACGACTTACGTAATGAGGCTGTATACATATAGCGAGGACAATATCGTTCACAGATAAATCAACATTTATGTCGATAACGCTTCGTTAAACAAAAAAGTGTCAATATAGATTATGATGTCGATAAATTTATCGAAATAAATATAGAAATGCTTATGATAAAATTTCACGAGTTGTTAAGTTTTTTTACCTTAGATAACGCAGTTTTGCATAAAAAACATGATTCCATCGCGAAATTGTATTTAAATGAAAACTTAAAAAAGATATTCTAAAAGAAGTCAAAACAGGAACTCGTACTCATATACATACCTGCAAGTATGTATGTAACGTATACGCCCCGTAGCACCATACACAGTCAGCTAACACGTTTACTCGCACGCCTTAACTTAAAAGTCATATTATTTAATAGTAATTAAGTATTGGCGGGGAATATTTTTCAACTTCCACTTCAATCATACGTTTTTCCATATTGCATACCCCGCTTAAAAACCTTCCTTCGCAACCTTACTTCTAATTAGAGCATCTCCTGTGTCAATATGCCACACTACCAAAAACACGACTAAAATGCTTAGGGGTCTGTCAAGTCGAGAAATTTGATGAGATCTCAAAACTACAGCTGAAATTACTACTGAAATTCGCAAAAAGCGTTGACATCCTTTTTGATGTCTAATTTAGCGCCTAAATTCGAGCTCCAACAAGCAACGCCGAACAAATGAACTTAACCTAACCTTACTCCTCAGTTTCCTCACTCGCATTCCTTGCCTACAGTACTAATTTAATTAACCTTTGAAAATCAGCTCCAAAAGAGCCACTGGGGACGTTCGTTGCAAAACGTTATGGCAAAAGTCATACTCCAATGGTAAAATGAGAATTCGAAATGCATTCACTGCCGCGCATTGTCTCACACATGCACACAAACACACGCGACTATAACCTCCTGCATGAAACTTTCGAAGGGGGTATTCAGTTGCGGTAGTTCCTCTTTGACACCATTGTGCGGATGAATGTATGCAGTCATGGCGACACAATGACGGCAAATTGACGCGAAGCGACTGCCGACTGTCGACTGTGGACAGCCGCCGGCGCACGTTTTCTCTTTACCAACCAAAAAAAAAACAAAAAAAAACACAACTAAATGGCAAATAGACAGACGAACTCACTACTTGCACTGGCGAAAAGTATAAAACAACAAGCAGGCTGAATGCCAAGCAACGCAAACATTTATGTTTATATGTATATGCACCCCGGACATTCATAAGCGTACGCATGTATGTATGTACAATATACGTTTATGTCTCTCGAAGGATAAAATAGTGCATAAGGACTTGTGTCGGCTGGAATGCCCTACGTGCCAGTGTCACTCCATCGCTGGCTATTATCCATGCAAATATATGTTTGAACGTGTGTACTGACATCTTTACATACATACATATGCATGTACTTATATAAAAATGTGTGTATGTATGTATGTATGTAGTATATTTGCGTTTGTATCGTGCCAATAGCGGAGCATTTGTCTGCACCTCGGGTATAATTATTCCCTCTCACATTACATACAAACATACGTACATACGTACATATGTATGTATGTATGTACAACCCAAAAGCGTTGATATTGTTTTCATTTCGCCATACCCTACTTGCCAATGGCAACATTTTGACGCTGCCTTATTATCTGTGCTCACAGGCGTACCGCCTGTATCCCTTTAAATTCTGTTTCATGCTTTTTCATTATTCAATTACATTGGCGCTAAAATATTCTTTTGTTCACTGTGTATGTATGTATGTGGTGTATTTGCGTGTGAGGAATTCATGAATGTGGCAATTTACTGCACTGCAGGTTATCGCTACAAACTTAAATTGCTCCGCAGTTATTTTTTAATAATGTATTTTAAAATTGGGGTTCTATTTATGCCATTTTATCTTTGCTGATATTATTTTGCTATTTATACATAGACAATAACGTTTTCATATACGACGTTGTCCCATTTTTTATTTCACTTCGTTTTATTGAATTAGCGATGATTACCGAGTTAAACTTAAGTGAATTCAAGACAATACGCCCGTAACCTGCTGGTTTTTGCCTTTAAAGTAAACAGTGGTAAAAATATTTCAACTTAAACTTTCTCTAGTTCGTAAGATATTTAAAACCATTAAGTTAAAACTGTAAGTACGTTCTCTCCAAAAAAAAAAACGTTGTAAAAAGTCATGGTTATCCGAGCAATAGTCATCAATTTGAACACACATATACATAACATAACTATTCGTACATACACCCTTTCAGGACCAAGGAAAATATGTTTCCCGTAAAAGTTGTATAATCAAATGGATATATTTTATGTGTATTGATTTACGCGGCTTTATTTTTCAACCAAGGTTTTGACATATGCCTGATTTTTATTTAGAAAAACAAAATAAAACATTAGGGAGAATATTTAAAACATATACCAAAAATTGTAAGGAGCTATTTTTTCCATTTTTTCTGGAATTAAAACAATTTTTTATGGATTTAGAGAAAAGTATTGATTCTTAAAAAATAAAAATAAAATATTTGTATGTTTTCAATCAAAATTATAAGGTACCAAACGTTAGAAAAAGCTATAAAAACGGAATTTTAGAAAAAAATTAAGTATGTATTTTCAAAAGAAAATTATTCAAACAAAATTATGACGTACTAGGCATTAGAAAAAACCGAAAAAAGACTTGAATTTGAAGGGCAATGCTTTTTTTCTTAAAAGAAAGTTTTTCTGTTTTTGACAAAAAATAAATATTTTTCTAGAAAACAATACTTTTTTGAAAATTACAAAAAAAAAATATTTTCGTGGAAAAAATATTTGCATCAAAATTAAAAAAACTCCAAATTTAGCAAAAAAAATAATTTTTGAAAACACGAATGACAATTTTATAGAAAAAAATAACTTGCCATACAAATTAAATTTAAACAAATTAAGAAGAGAAAAAATAATATAAAACTTAAATAAAGAACATTGAAAAAGAATTTTTTTTTATGAATCTTTTTTGTTTGTACAAAAACATAATTTCTATATGAGCAGATATTTTTATAAAGTATTATACAAAAATATTTTGGACTAAAAATAATTTTTAAGAAAAGTATATACAATGGCATTTTCATATTTTTTTTCATGGGAATTTGTTTTTTCCTACATAATTTGTTTATTTGTTGCTCGAGGAATCACAACTTATAATTCAAATCATAACTTTTTTAACATACATATCGTCCCCTCAATATAACAATAGCGTATAATTTTTTTTGGGTTTTGAGAAAATCGAGTTTAAAGTTTTTGTCAAATCAGATGTCTATTAAATTTTTGAACAAGAAATTATACACCATTTTTTCCAATGACATTTTGACCCACTTTGTGGAAGTAGAATTTGACGAAATTTTGACCAGACATAGAATCAATGATGGAGATTCTAAATATGCAATAACAAAATAATGGCGTATGAGCACATACGCTATTGTTATATTGAGGGGACGATATGTTCTTGAATGGGTTAGTCCCTTTTTAATTGGGTCATCAATTCCTTCACTTCTTCCAAAAGTTTGGAGTCCTGGGACCAAATAGACGTGGATGGTTTTCGACATAACCAACCATATATCCTACTAACATTCTGCAAAGATCTTTAAGTAGGTAGTACATGAAAATAGAGCCTTAAGAGCAACCTGGCTGTCAATATAGTTATATATTAACACACTTTCTCCCACCTACTTTTCATTATTCTCTTAGTTTATAATTCATCATTTTACTCTCTTCATTCACACTCCAACTCGAGCTCTCTTTCATCAACCGTTAACTTTAGTTTTAAGCTTAATTAGTCGTTAAGAAAAATGTATAGTTTAGTTGAGAAATAAAGGTGATGCCGGTCACAAGCAGATCCACTCTTTTAATATATACTTAAGTTTCCAACGGCTTCCTAGACAAATTTGTTTGCTGTAATATCTCTGTCGGTTTCCCTAATGTAAAATTTTCCTATTTAGAGTGGCCCGGTACATAGCATAAAGAAGCTGAAAACTTGAAAAGAGCAATAAACTCTCCTCCTTTGTAAATTTTAGAATCATCAGGGTCTAATCCACCGGAAAATTAATAATTTTTTACTTGAAACAGCCTGTGTTTACTGCTGTAGCGAGTGGTTTTAGAAAAGAAAAATTCCACAAAGCAAATATAAGCGTCTACCATTTTTCATTGCGTAGCTTTAGGAATGTGCATTACAGTATCGAGTATATTTATAAAAAGCAAAGTGGAAATTTCAAAAATTCTGAAACTATTTTCACTTAGGTTTTTGATGTAATTTGCGTAAACCTGGACGAATTCAGAAGCAAGTAGTACAAATAAAAATAAATCTAATCAGCTGTTCAAGCAACACTGCTCGTTGATATAGTTCGGGACTAATTAGGACTTTGTCGGGGCTAGTTTGGGACTTTTTTGGGATTCTTTGGAACTAGTTCAGAACTTTGTATGGTCTTCGGTGCCATTTCGGGACTAGTTTGGGGCACAGATATGTACACATCGAATTTCATAAGTACCTACTAATTACGCCATTTTACTCGAAGAATGGTCAGTTCAGGCAAATTATTTATACCAAAGCATACATGCCAACTGCCAATTATTTCAAAATTTTCCCAAATTAATTTGCGTGAAATGTTGAAATTAAACAAATATAATTATATGGCGCTTTAGTATACCCAAAATTATGTTGAAGCTAATCAAAATGTGTTGAAACTAATCAAATTGCAGCCAAAGCTATTGTAGTTAAAAACAATTGCAAAATTTTATATCTTTTTTGCATAAGCAACAAATCATTCAAATACATTTCACAAACTAACTTGCAAAACTGATAACAGATTCACAAATGCTATTAAAAGTTAATCATGCGACATGTTGAGGCGAATCAAATCAAATTTCCTAGCAGAATAGTATGCAAGCAGCTTCATATTTCAACAGATATGTATGAAACTTTTAGCATTTATCATAAAACGTATGCATACATTTAAATAAATTAAATTTGCGATCACAATATTTCACTGTTTCATTTAAAAATCAAAAAAAAAAAAACAGTAAACTATGACTTATTCTAATGTACATACATATGTACATATGTGGGCGTATGTTAGGGCTAGGGCTATCCGAATATTAGAATAGAACGGATTAATATTGCGGTATACGGATAAAATACGGATGTTCGGTCAATATCTGTTTTATGCTTATCCGGATGTACGGTTAATAATAATAATAATAGATTGGCGCTTACACATGTGTTAGTGTTTGGCTGAGCTTCTCCTCCGATTTGTGGCGTGCGCCTTGATGTTGATGTTGTCACACAAAGGAAAGTGACCTACAATTTTACGACGATTCCGAACGGCGATTGTATTTTTATGAAAAGCTGTTTTTTATAGCTCGCTGCTAAGAAAAAAACCTTTCTTCTATATTTTTTTGCGATGTTGCTTTGATCAGGGCTTGAACCCAGGCCCTGCGGAGTGGTAGCGCGCACTGCTATCCACTACACCACAGCAGCCGCCAACGGCTAATATCCGTAAATTTTTCTAACCGGATATTCCCTTAGTATCCATTCCTTTGTTTATCCGGATATTAGGTTAATATCCGTTCATTGTTTTATCAGGACATCCGTTCTAATATTGGTGTATATGGACAAAATCCGGATATCAGGTTAATATCCGTTCATTATTTTATCAGGATATCCGTTCGAATATTGGTGTATATTGACAAAATCCGGATATCCGGTTATTATCCGTTATTTGTTTTATCCGCTTGATATTCGTTAATTTTGTATTCCAGATAACTGGTTAATATCCGGTTTTTTTATTTATCCGGATATCCGTTCGGATAAAAACCGGAAGTGCGGTTTATCCAATTATAAACAAAATCTACTGTGATCGGGATATTAGTATCCTTTATTCAGATATTCGAATACTCAAATATCCAAATAATCCGGATAGTCAAAATAACTGGATAGAACGCCAAGCCCTAACGTTTGTGCTAGTTTCAAACATCTTTTGACTAAATCAAATATTCATCATAAACTACTCTTAAGTGACATACACCCGCTTATGCACACTTATACATACCTCTTGACTTTGAATAAAAGCAATTGTTGTCAACTCTAATGGCCAAAGTTTTCAAATAAATGATAATACATAGTTAGTAAGCCAACAAAAATTAGCAATTACTACTTGTGCTTTTGGGTTGAAGTAAAACAACTTTTTGCAATAAATTTATGGAATTTCCCAAAGTTTTTGCACACATCATTATGGTACACTCATACTTTGTGCTATTATGATGGCATCACATGCGAGTTTATTGACGCATTTCCATTTTTATAACTTTCAGCTTTTATGGCTACTTTGTGGTTCAATAATCGAAACAAAAGCTGATGGTCTTTGAACTCGCTACGCAAAAATCATTGCATTTTCATTAAAGATTGTAGAAATCTGATCTGAACCGCTTGGCATGGAAGTTAATAAAAGGTCAAAGACTTTTTTTTGGGTTTAGCTAGAGCTTTGAACTCGTTTTTTCTCAACAGCAGCTGCCGTATAGCATTTTTACTTTATTATTTACTCATTTTCTAAAAGCAACATGCAGGTCAAAAGTCAACAGATTATACAGATAGCGGAAAAGAGATGAGAGATAATGAAACAAAAGCGTGTAAAAATTAACGTATGTGATACACACACACAAACGCATACAGGCACACAATTAAAATACATAAATTAGTTGTGGCATGCATGTTGTGCATATGCAGAGGTTGGCGTCGTAACCTTTGTCTTTGTGCGGTAGCTTGGTAGCAAGTTTTACTGATGCTGATATTGTCCTGAAATGGCAATGACTTCACAGGACAATGCCGTTGAAGCCAATGAAGTTATTAGTGGCCAGACCAAAATACATTTAAGTCGAGGTTATATCTAGCGGATTTATTGATGCATAGCAGTTTATTTTAAATTTAATATTACTCATACGCACCGTAGCACACACCAGCATGATGCTGCTGGAAAATAAACTTTACACAAATATTGCCCGTATAAATATTTGATGTGCACTTTTAATTTATATGTGTTTTTTCAATTTTATTTAGTCAATCCAATTAAAATGGAAGTAGCATTGTTGGAGAAAATTTTGCAGCAGCTATAAACAATTTAATGTTTAAAAATGTGTTTGTTGAAAGTTATAGCAGCATAAAGTGGAACGTAACACCACCTCCAGTAGCTAATTTATTTAGTTTACAACTCACTAAAACTCCCTCACATTATTTTTCAACATTCTTTCTTGGTAGCCATGTTATGCAGTTTAATGAAAATAATATAAACCCAGGTAGTTTGCTAGTACAATTTATGTGTCGTATTTTTTGTGAATTGTTAAAATAGTTATATTTATAAAAATATCGCTGAGTTGGTTTATTTAGTTGGTTTATTTAGTATAATAGTAGTAAATAATTAATATTTGAGTTTTATTTTTCCGCTCGAGGGAGGTAATTGATACATGTTTTTTATTTTTTCGGTCAAAGGTAAAAATAAATGAGTTTTTTTTTCACTTAAAAATTATGATTATACTGTAGGATGACCAAAGAAATAAGGTTCGGCTTCCTGATCTAAGGTAAATCATAGTCATGAAATTGGCATACAAATTATTCGTAAACTCGATTAGTCCTTGTTAGGGAAGGATCCTGAATTAAACATTTTTGGGTGTTTCACAGATCACTAAAAAATTTTGTTGTTGTTGTTGTATTCAAAATTTAACAAGGAAAAATAAAAAAATAACAATACTTTTTTAATTTATTTTAATTTGTATTAAATCCAGTTTTTTTTCCAACCAATCAAGCTATTAGCGATGAGAATCGATGTATGAATAAACAAGTTATGAATGGCTAAATGAAAATGTGCAAAAGTTTTCTGTATGAGTAACATTTTCCATGTTATGAATTTGTAGGTACATGCATGCCTTAAGAGAAAAACGTAATCTATCTGCTAGCTTAAATGGTCGTACAAAAAAAATAAAACGGACATGTCAGTAATTTCTTTGGAGCGAAAAAATAAAACTCAAATATTAGTTATAATAATAACTAATAATTATTACGTAGTTATTTTTAATTTTTATTGGTTAAAATCTGAAAATAAAAATTTATGTACATAGATTCAGTAGGATGTACCAATACAAATATGTAAACATAGTTGATAATTTTGGTTGAAATTACAAAAAAAAAAAATTGATTATTTTCGTCCTTGGGGAAAAACATAAGCCGCCACGAGACAACATTCCTCGATCACATCCATATTGACGTGGTTGCATCATTTAAGCTAGCAGATATGTAGATTAGTTTTTTTCTTTTGAGGCATCTACCTACAAATTCCCATAACGCTGTAGGGACGCTAAGAGTACACAAAAATGCCGAGGCTAAAAATTTTTAGCTATACATTTCAATTGGCTGCATTTGTAAATAATCATAAGTTTTACTCAACGCAGTTATAATAATTGTATCTGAAAAAAATAATAGTCATAAAATAATGATTAAATGCGGATTTAAATTATTTGACTTATAAGGATTTCCTGTTTTTACGAATTCCAGGCTATACAAATCAAAGAGCCTTCTAACGAAGCTTACTAATTTTAAATGATTGTACATTTTTGATCGAATCTGGGGGATTACTGAAACAAAAGGCAAAAGGTTTGAGAATTAATGAGCTGAAACTATGTAACATAATCCTGAGGCAATAAGAGCTCTCCTTCTTGGCTTTAATCCTATTCTAGCTTGTCGTGCTTTACCAGGGGTGCATAGATTTTCGGAAATCTAACTTGCTTTTGCAACACTTACCGACTCTAAACACTACTGTATTGGTACTTCTGCAACAACCTAAAATACCTAAAAGTTATCTCCAATGGCTGCGAATAGAAAATCCAGACACCTGAAAACCTCGTTATTCAACTATTAAAAGGTTTGGGCAGCAATACGCAGAGAAAATGTCATGTATGTGAATTTGCAGAGTAATCGCCATTTTGGCTACTTCATCCTGATGGGAGAATTTTGTATGGAAGGAATCAGAAGATAACATATCTATCCTAAGCTTTTCTAACTAAAACTAAAATTCGCTAACCTTATGGTTATTGCTAGTTCTTGCGTTAAGCCAACGTTTTCTTTTTTTTATTCCGACTGTTATAATTAGTACAATATTTTTTACTTATGAAATTCTCTACAAACTAATGCTTACTTACACAATAAGAACTTAAAAACTGAGAAGCAAGAATTTTTTAAGAACGATAACTGCAGGGTGAATAATTAGATTTGGCACATTGAGTTACAAAACAAGTAAGAAAGTCTAAGTTCGGGCGGAGCCGAACATTAAATACCCGGCGCAATTATATATGTTTTCCACCTTTCCGAAAGCTACCGATACACGATAAGCCGGGGTGTATAAATTTTAAGTAAATTAGCGTCCTTAAATTTCGAAATATTGCAGTTTCAAGCATTTCTGAAATATACCGTTATATGAAAAGCGGTCGTAATTTTAGTCCGATTTCAATAATTTTCAACGCTTTGCTTTTATGTGGCAAGCACAATAACCATACCGAGTTTGGTTCAAATTGCTAGAACGGTTAGCGAGATACATATATGTGATCATAAGTGGGCGGTGCCACGCCCATTTTCCAAAATTGTATCATAAGCGTATTTCTTGGTAAAAAATTGTTGCAACCATCAATTTTGAATAAATTAGCTTTAATATTTACTGATTTATCGAGGATTTCGTATTTTTCTAAATTACCGTTATATGGGATGTGGGCGTGGTTATTGTCCGATTTTAAAAATTTTCGGCCATTTGGTATGTTGTAGCAGGACCAACAACTGTGCCAAGTTTGGAAGAAATTGGTGCAGCGGTTACCAAGATATACACATGTAACCATAAGTAGGCGTGGCTACGCCCATTTGCCAAAATTTTTTAATATTCTTATTTTTCGTCTAAAACTCATTGTAAATATCAATTTTGAGTGAATTATCTTCAGTAGTTACTAAAATATCGCACTTTTCGTATTTCTGAAAATTACCGTTATATGGGAGGTAGGCGTGGTTATTGTCCGATTTCGCCCATTTTCAATACCATCCGTCCTACGCCCAAAAGAAGTCCACGTACCAAGTTTCGTTAAGATATCTCAATTTTTACTCGAGTTATCGTGTGCACAGACGGACGGACGGACGGACGGACGGACGGACGGACAGACAGTCACCGCTTAATCGATTTCTCTTTTCATTCTGATCATTTATGTATACATTTGTCTATATCTATCTCGATTCGTTTTGCCTGTTACAAACAACCGTTATGTGAACAAAGTTATAATACCCTTGTGCACAAGTGCGCTCGGGTATAAAAAAACTATATCTTAGACTCCAAAGATAGAAATATGTCAAGCATTATAATTTTGAAATTTACTCACAAACTAAAACACACATTCTCATTTGCAATCTCAAACAACAACAATTTTTAACTTTCATAGTTTTTTTGAGCTTTGTACCACGATTATTTTATTAGGAGAAATGGAACAATTTTTAACATTATTTTAAAATGCTGGGAAACTTAAAAAAAAATATCATGGCCGACTAATACCACAGCTAAAATATTAAAAAAATATATTTATGACACTTTTAAAAATACTATACTATGTTAAAGAGCATAGAAATAGACTCCGCTTATTTCATGATATTCGACTATTTATGGCTATATATAGATATACATACATGTACCATATTTGTTGGTGTGTACTTCGATAAAGTATTGCCGTAAATCAAAATCCAGCCGCAGCGTTTACTAACTATTAAAAACATACATACACACTCTAAAATGTAGGCAAATATTAAAAGCAAAGTTTGCTTGCTGTCCATGAGTCATATGAGCTCTCAACCCACCATCATTTCCAAATTTGAACTTATTTCACTAATTGCTTGCATATTGTTGGAGAACATTTTGCACACATCAACCAAAGCACTTAAATATATAGCTAACGTTTTAATGCTCTCTCTAGCTTTCAACACTTTTGCGGCGTGATGTTGCCGCAACGGAAAGCAGCATACATTTTGCACTTTTGCTGTTGGTAACTTTTTCTAGGTAAATAAACAGTTTTCGCACACACATGCTTCAGCGCCATAGTTCACAGGCGCCGGCTGCTTGCGGCACAGCTTTCCTGAAACTTCAACTGATGTCAGCTTTTAAAATTAAGCTTGTTTTAATTAATTTTTAATATTAATAACTTAAGTAGCCGCCTGCCATGCTAAAATGGAAAAAGTTGTTAAAGCTTTGCGTTGCATATTAATTACGGCAAATGGGGATACATTTTTCGACAAATTCGTTCCGAGGTTTTTTTTTTTTAATTTGTACCACATTTTACAACAATTTTTTTGTTCGCTATAATTTACCGCACTAAAAATTTTGTACGCCATTTGCAATAATGCATTTTTGTTCAGCGTGGCAGGTGCATGTGTTGCACATTATACTTGCCATTATGTTGCATGTAAATCACGCCTACCAGCTACGAATTCTACTAAATACATTTCAACAGCAGCAGGCGCGGTCGTTTGTTTTAATATCTTTATCGGCGCTTTTGTGGAGCTTACAAAAGTAATTATTGTTGCTCAACTATACAAAAGGGCGTTGTTGCCGTTTGAATGCAATTATTTATAATTTGTAGTAAAGCAAATGCAACATTTCTAAAATAATGCACGAAAAAATGCTTTTTGAGCAGGTAAAAAATTAAAGGAAAATATTACTCAAGTTTATTAAAAATTTCTCTTCAATTTGCTGAGATAGTTTTAATTAGATTTTCCCTAATTTAAAAACAAAACAAAAAAAAATGTGTTACGCTTTCTTATATTAATTCACATATTTCCGGAGTTTTTTGTTATTAATTTTTAGCAAAAGTCGATGAAGAAAAGCAAAGATTTTTTGAGTGTCAAAGAGCTCATGTGTTCGTCTCTCAACGTATCGCGGCCGAATGCATCATACCTACGGTGACCATTCGTACCAATTTTGGTGGGACAGTACCGATTTTGAGAAAGTTGTCCCTCTGAATATTTTTTTAAAGTCGATTTTCAGTGCTTTTGTTATTAATTTAACTTTTGTACCCTGGCCCAAAAACCATTTTTTCCGAGGGGGCAGCACTTTCGTTATCTCAAAGGACATAGAATATAGGGCAGCCGTAAATTTAGCAATCCATAAACATCCTTATTTTGTATAATATTTGCTTTAGTTTTCCCTAAAGTTTTTATAATTATTTTTTAAGTTTGTTTTGCAAAAAGTAGTTGGACCTTCTGAGATTGAAGACAACATGAGTTTTGCCCACCTGCAACCCCTGGATGCCTCCCAGTCATTGCTCAGCGAAGTATCCACCCTGTTTCTGATGGTGGCTTCGATGGACGAAGGTGGGAGTGCTATAACTCTTTGAGACCCGAGGAATGCCTGGGCTGAGCCAACTCTGGCCAAATGGTCAGATGTCTCAGTGCCATGTACTCCCGAGAGATCTTAGACACATATAAAGCAAGCTTGTTATGTTTACCAATATATGCCGAACTAGTTTGGAAATAGTTAGCGGGCTGGACAAAGCTTTGAGCGTAGCTTGGCTTTCATTGCAGACACGTAAAGATCTCCCCCTCCAACTGTTTTTAACAACGTTGTCCATGTTCTTGATGATTACAAATACCTAGCTTAGAATATCGAGACATATTCCCCAAGATAAAAGTGAAACTTATTCCCATTCGATAAAAACCACAGATTCTGACCCCGAGTCTTTTTTATACTCAGTGAAGATTCGTCAATTCAACTTCAGCGAACTGAACATTATACAATCTATTCTATCATAGTGGCGTACTATCCTTTGGCATTGAAAAGACTAAAGTGCTCAGACCTCTGCCGTCAGCAATTTCCGCCTCGCCGCATTCTGTTTTATACCAACATCCATTTCTTTTTAGACTACAGGTGGCCTTTAAGACTTCTTCACGTATGAAGACTTTTTGTCCAAAAATTCCTGAAAACTTTTAAAGAACTATGCCGGATTTGCAGCACAGCAAAAACAAAACTAGTCGCGAATTGCTTTACGCTAAGCGAATATTGTTAAGTAGCCCATATGCCTACGAAAGTACACATCTTTTTCCATATGCCAACCGACAGGGTACAAATTTAAGCCAGCACAAAACACCCGTTAGCACAAACGTTTTCTTAGAGAATTCACTATTTAAAACAAAGGTCTAGCAAAACATCTATCGACAACATCAAACATCATCACACATTCTAATCTGCTCCTACTTGTTATTACGATGTTATGAATAATATATTGGCGCTTACACAATATTTTAGTGCTTGGCCGAGCTTCTCCTCCCATTTTTTGCGTAAATTTGGTTCAAAATGGCACTTGTGCACTAATTTAATAAACAAACAAAATCGTGAGCTTTTTTGAAATTACAACTGTTGCTCACTGGCTATTGGTTTGATGAAATAAAATGGTCCGTTTTGTCTTCGTTTGTCCCCCAAACGCACACCCTTTCGCTTCCATATCCAATTTGAAAAACAAATGTCTCTGAAATCCAGTTTGATATCGAAAGGCTCGTAGAGGTCCTTTCCAATTTTGACGGAGCTGGTGGTATTGTATGGTGGACTTGCCGGATCAAAGATTACACTGACAAAGGCCAATCAGTTCACTAATTTTTTCTGCCTTTCACACAATACATACTTCGATGAAATCTTATTATACCGTAATTCTTGTGGATTGGGAAGAGTACACTTAAATTCCAGTCCGCAGGCATCCATTCCACCGACCGCATTCTGCCGGAGGGTTAACTAACGCAAGCATCTTATGAAGTTATCGCGCTCCACACAACACATGCCGCAGAATTGTAGTTCGTACCTCATCATTTTCTGGCGGTTTGACATAAATTCCAACATCCTCGAATGGGGCTCGCTTCTATCCCTGCAAATTAATTTTTGTTCTGCACACCGTTACTTATTCATACATTTTTCTGCGATAAAAATGGCTTAGGTGGAAGTTTTCATAGAATAAAACGGAATAATTTATGTACATAATTTTTGCTTTTTTACTCGTATTTCCGTACATTCAATTCCATCTCAGCCACAGAATATGTTTACTGTCGCAAAAGATCGCTGCATTCTTTCCTCCCGGCGCTCTGCTTTCAATCAACAACTTTGCTTTGTATTACCGGCTTTATATGAAGTTACAATGGCAGCTGTTATAGTTTGTGGCAAATACAAGGCAGTGGCAGCTTCATAAAGCCGCATTAAGAACACTTGTCGGATGTCAACAAATTCTGTTATTTTTATAGCAAAAGGATTAGCCGAAGCAACATACCAGGGGTATTCTCTTAGTCTTTCAAAGCCCTTGCACGGTGCACCGATTGCACGGATTGCACTGTAAAAACCGGTTTTCGTATGGAACAGCTTTGCAAACCCAGTAATCCATGCATCTTGTAAGAGGTTTGAAAGACTGCTAGAATACCCCTAATATATTTTGTATTATTTGTATTGCGGCTGTGCCAACACATGCAAGCTGCACAGTTCATGCACTTGCATATAAATAACTATTTACATGCTCTTAAAAATATGCTACAATAAATAAATAGGGGTATTCTCTGAGTCTTGCAAAGCCCTTGCATGGTGCACAGATTGCACGGATTGCACGGTAAAATCCGGTTTTCGTATGGGACAGCTTTGCAAACCGTGCAATCCGTGCACCGTGCAAGGGCTTTGCAAGACTCAGAGAATACCCCTAATATATATGTAAGTGCATAAACTGCACTTAGGTTGATGGCAGAGTGGTAGCTAAAAGCGATTATATATCATAAATCATATCATGATTGTTTTCAAATGATTTTCTCGAAAAATGTAAGACAGTTAATGAAGATAAAAGTTTGAGCTACAAGACTTTGTAGGCTTTCGCTTTGAGATTGATTTTTGCAGTTCATTTTATCTCAGAAAATAAAACGAGATAGCCGCTTTATTGCTTCATCTCTTTATTGCGCCGTGAGTTTCAATTAAAAGTGAACTTAAATAAGATTTTTTAATTAAACCCCTTTTATATGACATACCAAGCTTTCAATTTGGCATCTTCTATCGATGGTTATAGCCCATCTCAATGCCTTGATTCACTTCTAGCAACCACTCTGCCGTCAGCTTTATGTTGATATGAAACGCTTGTGAGTTGAAGTAAGCTTATAAACGTGTCAACAACTTATTTTTTTTTTTGCGCAGACACATAAACAAGTCCTACTTGTAACTATGTATATGTACAAATATTCGATCACATACTTCCCTACAACAAAAAATTATCAATTGATAAAAATAACCAACTTATAGTGCAGACGTATTTAATAGGGAGTTTGTTTTCTTTAAACAAGGTTCTACTTAAATAACCTCATTTCAAAATTTATTGGAATACAATTTTTTCTAAACTGCAAGCTGATTTTTCGAATTCAGATTAAATAAAATGAAGATGGGAATTTTATATTATCATTTTAATGAGCGCTGCGCGATTAATTAATTGTTCAAAATTTTAATCACCATAAAGTTAAATAGGTCAATTATTCGATTAGTTGGAAATTATGATTACTCAAATGCTAAGCTGCTGGAGTAATCAAGATTTCGATCAACCAGATTATAAGTAAAATTTGCGAAACCAGATTTTCTAAGTGCACCGCAGCTCTCGAAAAAAATGAGAAATTCATATAAAATGACGCACAAGAAATGTAAAAGAAATTTTCTTCTATCAAAATTTCTTTCATCATTTTACTGCTGTCAAGAAAAAAATTCTCCTGTATTTATTTCTTCAAGAAAATTTACAGCAACCGCAAAATACTCTTACAAGAAAAAGAAATAACTAAAAATATTTCGTATACTTTTTTTTGAGAACTGCAGACAGGCTTTGTATTTGTCATACAAACCATTATTTTTTACAAAAATTAAAATTAAATATTTTTTTTATTGAGCAACAATTTTTTAAGTAACTCGAATAATTATCGTTTTCTGTAATCAAAATATTATTACAAATTATACAACTGATTAAACAACTTGCTCGAATAATGAAGTAATCACACCACCCCTACTCTGATGTTATGTCTGACAGAATTCGATTATGGGACCGTTCAAATTAGAATATGTGAACAAATAAACAAATAAATATTTTCCGCTAAAAAAGTAAATAAACAAGCATATACAAAATTAAAAAAATCATCTTAATTTTTATACCCGAGCGCACTTGTGCACAAGGGTATATTAATTTTGTTCACATAACGGTTGTTTGTAACAGCCAAAACGAATCGAGATAGATATAGACAAATGTATACATAAATGATCA
>NW_016157290.1:25020-38191 GCF_001687245.7 Rhagoletis zephyria
ACCGTTCTAGCAATTTGTACCAAGCTCGGTATGGTTATTGTGCTTGCCACATAAAAGCAAACCGTTGAAAATTGTTGAAATCGGACTAAAATTGAGGCCGCTTTTCATATAACGGTAAATTTCAAAAATGCTTGAAATTTCAATATTTCGAAATCTAAGGACTCTAATTTACTCAAAATTGATACGCCCCGGCTTACCATATAGCCGTAGCTTTCGGTAAGGCGAAAAACATATATTTAATACGTGCGCCGGGTATTTAATGTTCGGCTCCGCCCGAACTTAGACTTTCTTACTTGTTTTTATTAATATTTTATGTTCAAAAGTAGTCAGTTACAAGAAAGTTCACACCTAAAGCAGAGGTATCCAGGTCTGAGTTTTTTCGGTCATCTCACAACAAAATATCTATTCAATATTTCCTTTTTGGTTGTTCTTGTTTCCGACAGGGTGGGTGTATGATGTATTATGGAACGAATTTCCGTCATCCCTTGTCAGATTTGGATTGGAGACAAACCGGTTTCGAACGAAAAATGATACTGAAGATGGCAAAACGCCGAAACCGGTTTGTCTCCAAACCAAATTTGACAAGGGATGACGGAAATTCGTTCCATAATACATCATCTATTCAATAAATACTTAAAGCATTTTCACTTACGGCCAATTTGTAATTTATAAGCAAATCATGCTGAAATCAATTAATTTCGCTTTGTAAAATCTGTCAACAAATTAAATAGAATTGAGACAGTTTATCATTAACCAAGAAACAAATGAATAAAAAAAGATTTTTTCATTTATTTAAGCCCCCACTCTTGAGGAACCACAAAACAAAACGTATACGCCACGTACCACCATACTCAGTCAACTAACACGTTTACTCACACGCCTTAACTTAAAAGTCATATTATTTAAAAGTAATTAAATATTGGCGGAGAAGATTTTTACACAGCATTCCTTATGCACATATACATTACAATCTTCATGCAAAAAAAAAATTAGAAGGAATTTCTAGTGTGCCAATAAACGTTGTAAAAATGGAATTTTAGTTTCTCAAATCGCAGTCATCTTTTAGCCAATGTACTTTTTTTTTTAATTTGGTGGATCACTAGTTTTATTCCACTAGAGTTGTTCATTTTGGCGAGAAAAACATTTTCATCGGTTAATTTGATATTTTTAAGTAGCTTAAATTATTAAACTTAAAGAAAAATCGTAAACTTCAAAAATTATGGATGTAGCTATTTTTTATCTTGTGGCACACTCTAGAAACTTTACATATATGTTGTGTTTGATGCCATTGCCTCTAATATGAGCATTAAAGTTGAAAACTTCCCAAAGTTATTAAAAAACAACAATTATGGTTTTTTCTAGTGACAAGGCTAAAATTGTTCAAATACTTTATTTATTTTTTATTGTACTTGTTCCTGGAACTCCACTGATTGAAATAAATGCAAGAAGAATGCTTTAGCGTTTTTTCTGCCGAGAGAAGGGAGTGACCCTAGAAAAACAACAAGATTTGTTTATATACATACATACATATGTGCATAATACATTTGGCACAAGTGTTGCAGCTTGTCAATGACAAAATGGTCATAATATTCAGCACTGCAGTATCAAATAATGTTCGTTGCAGAAAATGCACCATCTGCTATGTAACAAAAAATATGATTACCAAAAACGAAAATGACGAAATCATAAAATATGAATTGCTGCTAGTGTTCATTGGCATACTGCTTCGAATGGCGTCTTTATATGAGTTCGCTTATACACCGAAGTTTGAGTGAATGAATAATGAGTTCTGGTCAATTGCATACTACGCAAAACTTTTAGTAAAATATTTATCCTGAAATTTGTGGAAATAAATTTACCACTATTACCAGTAATAAACAATGTACGGTTTTAGTAGTAGTTTTAAAAATAAATTACTTACTTCATTTAATATAAAATAGCTAAACAATAATACAGCGTTAACGTTAAATTCGATATTTAAATTAAATTTTCTATTGGGATGTAAAATGAATGGTGCGCGGTTATTACATTACCAAACTCGTAGAGAAAATATTGTGAATTTTTTCTAAAATAAACGTATCCCTACCAAAATTAGTATTGTGTAACGTAGAAGGTTTAACCGGCTTATTCTTCCTGCCCTTAAAGGGGTCAGTATTCAGATTTCCAAAGAGATCCAAAGTAAAGTATCTAGGTTTAATCTCCCATTTAAAGAAAGGCCTCAAAAGCATTAGCAGCATTATGCATCTATACCGTGAAACCTGATTACCGAACATCAAAGAACGATTGCAGTGTGCTTTGTCTACAACATTTGTACCTCCTCTGGATGCATACCGTCACTTAGCTCATATCCGCGAGGGTGCTGGCAGGACAATGTATGGAGGGAGCCGGAAATTGTCAGTTGCAGAGATTTAGACTTTTGCGTATTTTCAATGCCACAGGATAGTACGCCACGATTCCCTTTGCTGAAGAGAAACTACAATGTTCCAATTCTGAGTTCTCTGCGCATGGCTTGAGCTTAATTCTAAGCCCGGGCTTACACATTGTTTGCTGATAGCGCCAAGACTGTCGCAGAGTCAATGTCTGGAGTCTACATCGAAGATAACGGGAACAATTTTCGCTTCTCTCTTGGGGAATATGCCTAAGTATTTCAACCCAAGATAGGCCCTGCTAATAATTTGCTGCAATTTTCACTAAAAAATCTAATATAATAAAAAAGTCAAAAATCGGGGTCAAATGCTATAAGCCTTTATTTCAAAAAGAAAAATCAAATTGAGTGAAAAGCGAAGGCTCCAGTGGGTTACGAACAGTAAATGGCAGTTTTGAACCACTGTGCGCTAAGCTGAAATCATCTTAGCATATTCTTGTTTATAACCCAGCATTTCACTTCCTACGCACGCCTGCACAGCTTTTAAATTTTAGATAACAAAAATAAGAGCACAACTACTTTGCATTTAATCTTCAATTTTAAGCTTAATTTATTTTGTACATTACAAAATACCACAATCTAGCCAGAATGGCCAACAATTTCCGTCCACTTCAATTCGCTTATGCAACATTGCACAAAAACATCAAAGTGGCCAAAGAAAAAGCATACAAAACTGCTACAAAATGAAATCACGAATCGATGTGATAATGGAGAGGGAGTAACAAGCGTTTATTGGCGCAGCGTTTCCTGTAATTTCCATGTGAATGCCCACCGATTTTCAGCAGCCAGCTGCGTTCCGGCCAACAGTATGTCCAACACTGCGTCTGTTTTGATAGCCAGACCATTTTTTTTTTTTTTTGTTTTCGTTTTCGGCATTTCCGGTGGATACTTTCATACATAAATTTTTTTATTTTTTTTTTTTTTTTTTTTATTTATTTTTACTTTGTTATTTTTGATGTTACCGTTGCTGTCGCTATGCGTTTATTTTTCCTTCACTCAAAGTACTGCCGTTGTCAGTTAACAGATTGAGTACCTACGTATATATGTGGGGTCTACATATATACATATGTACATACGAGGTCATACACGGCCAAGTTAATTGTACGCACATACGAGTATTTTAACGATGAGTGCATTTTCACATTTCACTTTACATTCTTGCTATACGTTTTTTTTATTTCGGGTCATTGTCGGATACAATAAAATTGTATGAAATCATGCAGATGCACGAAGATACATACATACATGTGTATACACATACATACATACGTGATACTGAGCTTTAAAGTCTGCGCGTGTTTGCATAAATGTTCCATTTCCCATGGCGGTAACCAATTCCAGCAAAAGTGTTCCTTTTTATTATGACTATATTGCTTGAGCACACATTCGGAAATGCGGCAGAGGCACGCACTCATCTATTTGTTTCCACAATAACCGTTCACAAATTGTCACTGCCTCTTTGTCGTTCTTGGTAATTGTTTGCTTTTCACTTTTCCGAAAGTTGGCACGATCTCTGAAAGTGAGTACTTTTAGTCCCCGCAATCAAGTGCATAAGTGCCAATTTATGAGTAAAAAATTTAGTTTTATTTCGTGTTTTTGTTTTAGTCTTTAACGTGTAAAACAGGTTGAGTTGATGCCCAATAGGTTATGTTACGTTATGCTGGCTGACCATAAGTTGTCTCACATAGACGATTTTAACGTCCATAGCTTTGTGAGATTCGTTCATGACCTAGGAATCAATGCTTTCACGCAAAGTTAAAGAATACTACCGGTCCTTTAGCGAATTTCAATAGACACTTGGGTCCTTTATCGATTACTGCTTGTAGGCTCTGCAACTGTACCTTGCCGAGCAAGGCGAGTCTTTGCCTCCTGAACACTCTCAAATTATATGCTCCACGGTTTCCTGGTGACAAATACATTTCCTACATTTTTTGTTGCCCTCTAACCCTCTTAGAACTCTTAGTAATTAATATATCAAATAATTTAAATCTCATGCATTTTTGCCAGTCCTTTTTCCGTCTTAAAACCAACCTTGTATGTCGGCTGAATGGGGCAGCGCTTGCTTACAGCGTGGAATAAACCGAGGCACCCTACAAGGTGGGGAGCTTTCACCTCTGTTATAGATCGTGGTTGTAAGAGATCTGGTAGAGGAACTAAAGGAGACAAGCTGCCGGGTGATGACCTGGACGACGAAACAATTGCGGTTAAGATTAGATCTGACCTATCTGTCTACTAAGTGAACGGCTGTGAGCGAGCTCATCGTCAACCCATGCGAGACAGAACTGGTCTAAGTCTCTAAGAAATACAAGAGCCTAACGAAACTACTACCTCGAAACGAAGTGTTCGCTTGAAGCTTTCTGATAGTGAAAAGCACCTAGGCCTGCTTCTAGAAAGAAAGATGTAATGGAAACCTGATCGCACGGATCCCAGCGTGTCTAAAATGGCTCCAAGCAGGTTTGCTCTATACATATTGGCTCAATGAATGATTAGGTAAATCTGGCTACAAATCTTCAAATAGGTTGCGATGCTCGAAAAAATTCAAATATTAAACACAGTTGGGAAAAGTTGGATATCATTTTCTGTGTGTGTGTAGTTTATATGTTGAATAATAACAATATGGCAGTACATTTTTGGCAAGATTTGGCAGACATTTTTTCGGTAATTTTTAAGGGAGAATAGCTCTTCAGTCAACTGATGTCCACTCCCGAGATCTCATCGGGAGTGTGGAAAAGTGCGACCCAAGGTGCTTAAACCTTAGGCTCGAAAAAGCAGGGCACCAGAGTAGCAGGTGTCGTCCTTCATGCAGCAGGCGCAGTAAGGATTATCCATTGATTATATTTTTTCTGGCGATGACTGATGTAATTTTCTTTTTTTTATTTACTTATATTTATTTATTTTGTCAACATTTGTTCTTCGGCATCCGATTTTAAAATATTGTTAAAAAATCATATAACATTTTTAATATCAATTACTACACATACATATATCAACTAAAAATATATATACACATAGTACTCGCATATTCAGCCAGGAGTATCGCATGCCATTCCTTTTAGCCATCTCAATAAAATATTAATCGCTGCAATGCAGTTGTTAAATTCCAATATTTCTCAGATTGCTTTCATTCACATTTGGTTTTAACTGCCAAACTTTTATAACTGTCGTGGTTACGCGTCACATGCTATAATTGCACGCAATACCGTGTGGGTGGCCGTTCATACGTCCATACATACATACGTGTGTGTGTGTTTATAATAATGAACGTTAATATAGTAGTTAATGTATCTCTATCTGTGTGCTGTTATGTGAGAGGTATGTACATTAGGGTGGCCCTAAACTTAAAACACACTTGTTAAAATTCTTGTGAGGGAAATAGTCTTATTCGATCAAAAATACTTATTTTTAACGATTTTATAACAACTTTACGAAAAAAATTTATTTTCGCCATGTAAAATACGTAGGAAATTTCAAAGCCCCGGTGGCACGGGTAAATATTAATTTTTGATATTCTTCAGTTTTGGAGGGAGCATGAAGAATCAAAAAGGTTGATTTTCCTATGTAGTTTTGGATCACTCTAATGTTCATACATAAGTATGCACGTATGCATGTGAAAGCAAAATAACTACTTTAACTAACGTTTTTTGGATATGTTCTTTTTCTTCGCCCGTGCCTATCATTTCATTGTTAATAGTTTATGACATTGATTGATTCTGATAAAGTGCTGTATGCGTATCTGACGTAAACGTGATCAGAGTGCAAAGTCTATGTGGGTTACCTTAGTTTGAGTATTTAGATACAGAAAGTTAGTAGCTGCCAGGGATGCCAACTCTATTAAGGCTAATTCCCCCAAATTTCTGAAAAAATTCCCCTATTTTCAATTGAATTTGCCCAAAAAAACTTTTATTATTAAAGGAACTTCAACAAATATCATAAATTATAATGGGGTAATAAGGATAAAGAAAACTTCTTTTATAATTTATACAACTAATACTTCTGACTATATTTCGTAAAACATATCT
Source organism: Rhagoletis zephyria (assembly GCF_001687245.7). NCBI lineage: Eukaryota > Metazoa > Arthropoda > Insecta > Diptera > Tephritidae > Rhagoletis > Rhagoletis zephyria. Next base: position 31,465 of record NW_016157290.1, read on the forward strand.
ATCATAAATATATATCGGGATGAGGGATGGGAGATTATTCCTTAGAATCATATATGTATTTCCTGAATGAAATTTTTGTAATTGTCAACAATCGTGTTTTTTAAAAGTTGTTTTGTAGTAAAATTACCTCCAAGTTATATATGGCAATTCTATTTCTGATTGCAGTTTTTTAAATTAATTTTGGTAAACTTCCTATGCCTGTCTTCGTGAGTTTCGCCCGAAATCAAATTCGCCCGATTTTTTATCTACTTTTATTAGACATTGGCTTTGTGATTGTTATTACAAGTTGTAATAATGTTCTCAATAGGAATGTTCTAATAAAAATCGGTTGTATATTGGATTCCCCCAAAATTTAAAGCCATTCCCCGATTCCACCAAAATTGGGCAATTCTCCCCCGGTTGGCATCATTGGTAGCTGCTCTCATTTTGTAAATAAAATCTAGCAGCCGGAATATTTTTAAATGGGGTTGGAGTTCATCTTAAGAAAATTAACCAAATTATTTGTATACGAGTACATATTAGGTTTTTGATCTTTTCGGCTTTTGGTGCCAAACAACGAGTTACGAAGCTACAGGAGAGCCTTCTAACGACTCTATTCTTCATCAGTAACAAATTCTTGCCAGAGTTTTTTACGGAAATATATATGTCACCGATGCAGAATTAGACTATAATGTTGTAGAAGCGTTCGACTGATGTACGCCTACGTTATTTCAAATATTTTATTCTTTCAGAAGGAAATTCCTGTTGAAAAAAGAGCAAGAATTGTTCAAAAAATTTAAGTCCACTTCATTATTTGTGCAATCATTTAAGTCGCTAATATTCCTCTAAGAGTATCATATTTCCAACCTTTTTTCTCACAAGCTTTTCGTTGCAACTCATTAAGGATGCACCGCCTTTATTCAAAATTCTTCTAAATTATTTCAGTTCGGTTAAAGTTGGACATTTAGTAAGACTTTAATCTTGAACTTGAACGTGAAGATCCCGTTAACACTACGATTAAGATCGTAAAGCGTTTCAGTGTAAACAAAAAACAAGTATTTGTCCTTTTTGCAGGCTATTCTGTTCTCGCAGTGTTGAGTGCAAATAAAGTGGAATAAAATAATTTTATTTGCACTCGAATTTTCCAGATCAGACTAGCCCATAGAAAAGGTAGTTAAAAAAATAATTTCTTTGTTTGGATTTTGTTTGTATATTTTTCAACGTTTCTAAAAAAAACATTTTCGGTATCATTTTGTGAAAACTTTGCATCAAAATTCCAAAGTTTCACTTGTGCCTTGCTCAACCAATATTGAAAATACATTTTACAAACCACTTCAATTATATTTAGATTTATAAATATTTTGCATATCCATAATTGAACTTGCGTGGAAGTTATGTCGAGAAATAACTACCATCGATCAATTTTTGGTGCATGGAAGCAAGTTCAGACATTACTTCCATAGATCTGATTCATGCATATAAATAAATAAATTACGCTATTTGCTTATAATCTCAAAATTTTCATAAAAAATATTTAGGGGTTTTGTGCTGTCGTCCTAAGGCAACGACCATACTCAAAAATACGAATTAAAAATAGCACTTTAGAAGGCACAACGCTGAAAATTTTTATCTACAAACAAAATTTTACAAGGAATAACAAAAATGCATTCCAAAATATGGTACGTAATCTTTTCTTGGAACAACAACCAAAAATATTTCCTTTCTTTTTTAATTTTTAAAATAAACGTAAATTTTTGTTTCTTATAAAGCACTTATTTTATTTTTGTTTGTCAATGCATAAGTTATGGTCATTCACACAGTGTGGGTTAACTCAGTTAACGAAAATGGAAAGTTAACAGTCAAACTAGCGTTAACTTGCACTGTGGAAGCGCAACTTATGTGTATTTATTTCATTTTAACAGTTTCTTTGAACAATAACTACCCCTTTAATTTTCATTTTTCTACCAACTTTAAGTTCTAAGAAAATAAAAATGTATATAGAAAAAGCATAAAAAACTGCTAAACCAAAAAAAAATGCAATCCGTAAAAATGAAGCAGAGTATAATTCTTCAGGTGTTCGACAGCTGGTAAACGCGTTTTCGACAACAAAATCAACTGAACCACGTACTAGTGTGTATGAACGTTAAATATTTTGTGTAGACAACGCTCGCTAATTCGACTAAAGACGCTTCATTTAGAAATTCTCGCGCCAAATTCGAAATTAATGCATTTACTTAAGCAAACCATCCAAAACTGAGCTCAAGCTGTTAAAGTGCAGCGACACAAAAAAATTGGTACAAAGGGATTAAACGGAGTGCAAAAAGCAGCAACAAGAAACAAACAAAAAAAAAATTGTACTAAAATGCATTAAAACCCTTAAAAGAGCCATATTTCACTTTCAACCAAATTTCAAACGTCCAATCAATACTCAAAAAAAAAAAACATCAAAAATTGGTTCTGTGTGCGCGAACTCATATCACCCGGCGACCGCAAACATGGCCGATTCGCCGAAAGAATCCATGCGACAGCCAACAAACCGCGATTCACAAACGCGTCGCGATAAACCACAAACGCTTAGTGGCATCGAGGCCACCAAAGCGCTAAATCTGCAAGCAACTGCATCCGCCGCGGCAGACAAAAATTTGACGGAAGCGCTAAGTGACACACAGCAAGCGGAATTGGCAGCGAATTTGGCGCGTAATCGGGCGCGTTCGCGTACAGTCGGTAGTCGCGGCATCGGTGAGTGTAGTAGCGGAAGTGGTGGTGGAGGTGTTGGTGTCGGTGTCGGTGTCGTTGGAACGATGGATGCGCGTGACGTGCGCAAGCATTCATGCGACGGTGTGGTAAGCATTGGCATTGGTGGTGGCAGCCACAGTGGCAGCGGTAACAACAGCATTGTCGATGGTGCAGCGGGCGCTAAATTTGGCAGTGGCAGCGGCATAGACGAATTTGCTGGAAGTGATAGTACGCGGCGACGTGAAAGTCTCAACTATGAAGATACGAGCCCATGTAGCCACAGCTTCAATAAGGCAATTTTTGGACGCAATGCACACAGCCGGACTGGCGTTGGTGGTGGCATGACAAGGAAGTGTGTACTCACACTGGACGGGTACTCGTATGTTATAGGTAAGTGGTGATGTAGTGGTGACGAGTAACAAGGTGAAGTATTGGGGCATAAATAGAGATAAGAAAATTGCGATTTAAGCGGTGAATCGTGGCGCTAACGAGGGGAATAGTCTGCAGCTTATTTCTGGTTAATATTGCATTATGCAACGAGTTCATTTGTGGTGCGCTCACTCGAAATGGAATTTTTTCGATCGATTGAATGCGATTTTACTCCAGCAATGTGCAGAATGTTGGAAGGTGTGACAAGTATTTAACGAAGCAAATAGATGGTAATATTTGAGAAAAAGAATCGTTGTAATTTTTAAGCTAAAATTTCTTTAATGGTGATATTTAGGCAACCGCAAACGCTTTAATTTTTTGGGGAAATATGTATTTTCTTTTTTACTTTGAGAAACATTATGGGTTGCATTATTTTTGGTTCAAAAGTATTCTCATTAGTTTCACAAGATAATCAAAGAACAACTATTACAATTTCATTAATAACTTAAATTAATTAAATGCGAAACAGGTTAAAGAAAGCTTTATTTCAAAAATAATTTTGAAAATGGTTGCCACGCATTAAAAAATCTAATTAAATCAACTTAGTAAATGATACGCGTTGTTTTCGTGAATTCGGCAAAAAGAAAAACAAAAAAGTTAAATAACACAAAGTTGGTGTAAAATAAAATAGGTTTTTAGAAAGCTCGTTAGCTGGTATTTTATTATTTTCTTATTTAATTAATAAAACAAATGAAATAAGAATGAATAAGATTTACGAAAGTTTTAAATATTAAAATTAATTTCAATAATAAGATAAATTGAGCCTTACAAAATGGTCATCAAACCGAAAGAGGTTAAAGAAGGCTTTTTTTAGAAAGTGTTTTGAAAGTGTTGCAATCTGAAAAATTAATTTAAATTTATTTGATAAGTCTAATGAAATATTAGAATATTAGAATACATATTTGAACAACGTTGACACCTTTTTTAAAGATAAATTTGAATTTGATTAATAAATGAAGTGCAAAACATCCTAGAGTTCTAGTATTTTCACAAATTATTGCCAAAGAGTGTTATAGAAGAGCTGCTACTTTTCCAAAATTTAAGTAATTTTTTCCTCTTTGAGGTAGATAGAATACGAGTATAAAAAAATTATGTAAATATGAAACTTTTATTCAGGCAAATTTTTATATATAGTTGCCACCTATAAAAATACCTTAAAATATAAACATATGTGTTTTAAACAACGAAAGGTAAGTTATCCTTTATACTGAAATTGCTGATTTAGTTGGGATTGGCACATACATATATTGACCTTGTCCTAGAGTTAAGAGATCGAAAAATATCGAGACTTCATTCACACAAAAGAGGCTGGCTGAGTTAACCGTCTGAAGAAGAGCATCTGGATGATCTTAATAATTATGTTGCAACCTGCACTTAGGGTTCGGTTTTAACAACTCTTAACAGAACAGTTGTTCTTCTAGAATGGTCGAAATTTCAATACATTTCATAAAACATGCTGTGTAGATCTAGTCTCATCATCTTTGTGTCAAAATCAGTGGTTGGCTGAACGGAAAAATGCTTTAAGTGTAGCGAGATCCTAACCAATTTGGACGCATTTCAACGATGATTTCTCCACTTATGTAGCTGTATACTTGCAATTGAATGCAGGAATTCTTAATTTAGAAATGACTTCATAGAGTCTGCTTCTATTCCTGATGTCAAAAGTGTAGTAGGACCTCCTCAACAGTGGGCCTTCGACTAGTACACTGAGATTCCAGCAAAAGCATGAGCACCATCTGCTCGAGGCGTTGTTGTCTTTGAGCTTCATTACGGCTGTTGGTGTGATCTAAAGGAAGAGACGGAACTAAATACCTAGGTATAATTCTGGATAGGAAACTAAATTCGGAACCTAACATCGGTGAAAGGTCAGACTTAACGCAAAATGGAGCTTTGGCTCTCGGTAATTACTTCTTTAACGATTCGAATGACACAAGAGCAATCGGTATTAGGACCTTAAACACTATTTTAGTGAGTACCAAGTGGTTTTTAAAGACACTTACATCACCATAAATAGTCCAAATATGGCGCACTTATGGTGATTTCGTTTCTTCCAAAAAAAGTTGCCCTTCCACGGTCCAAAATGTGTTTGATGTTACACCCAACCCTGCAAACGGGCATGTTTTTGCCCTCTTGTCCTTGTCTAGCCACGCATTTCATAATATTGTCGTACGTGTAAAGCTAAGTGTACACGGTAGAGAAAAAACGAGAGACTTAGACAAAAATATCGCTTGAGACGTGTAAACACTCAATAGAGCTCTACGAGAGACTCACCTACACAGTCTACGTGAGAGTTATTTAGCGAGACTTTTCCGCCGCCTACACAGTCCATTGCAACTAGATCGAAAACTTTACGAAAACTCTTCGCTCTATTTGACCAGCTAAATAGAGTTTTTGCTCTACGCAAACGTATGGTAAAGTCATGACAATGAATTTCATCACAATTTGCTAAATTTTGAAATGACTACGACGTTAAATCATTTATTCGGTACAAGCACACCATTTTAGGTACATTTAAAACGCAGCCAAATAAATTATGCCCCTTTGGTTAAAACACAGGGGGTATTCACCATACTGAACAAGTGAGCTGTCACTCTGGCAACAGTCTTTGCTTGAACTAATCTACTCTTATGCCAGAGCGCCAGGCCACCTTCTCAACTTGCTGAATACCTATATCGTCACTAGACACGAATAAGGCCGCGAGCTCATTAGAGGACCGCGAAAAAAGACACAGAAAAAAAAACTTCAGCGAAGGAAGACTCTTAGCATAGTTGACGCCGACGAGAGACGGGTTAAAATATTTGAAGGACGCGTAAACTTATTTTCGTAAATTCCCCAAAGAGTTTTTGGGGAATGATGTTGAAGTGACAATTCTTGGCCAAGTAAAAATTTACACGTCTTTTTTTGCCGTCAACTAAGTTTTGCGTCTTTCTTCGCCGATGTTTTTCGTAAGCCACTTTTTTCTTAAAATTTTCTTCGCGTCTTTTTTGGCGTCAGGACACTAGCGCGGCTTGTCTAGTGACGAGTTGTTTTCTGGAGGATAGAAAACAATTGTTTGTATACCATAAACACCGCGTAGAGTGCGTGATAGAGAAAAGCTGAGATTTCTCTATTTTGACTCTAGCTAAAGTGAATATCTCGTAGAGTAGCTCTACCGTGTGAACTTAATTGAAAGAGGAGATTTTTATTTCAGTAGAACTCTAGCGATATTCTCTGCTTCTCTGCAGCGAACAATTAGCTTAATATCTACCTTCCAAAGCCAATAAAACAAGGGGACATATTTTAATTGACAAGATTATGATACAGTTAGCAGCACAAAAACTCTCTAGATAAATTTATAAAAAAAGTAAACAAAGACAACCGTAAACGAAGCGAAAGCGTGTAGGGCCACGGCCAGCAGCAAAGGCTAACCAAATGTACGCGTCCCTTTGACAATAGCATAAGCGCATGGTTTTCAGTGTTCTTCATACGCCCAAGAGTCCTTGAACGCAGCAAAAAATTTACAAGGCAAAAAATCAACAACAAACACCATGAGTGGGAGTGAATTGTAACTTTTTCAACTTTTACTTTTACAAACAGCAAGCGG